>NC_057809.1:150680057-150912123 GCF_018294505.1 Triticum aestivum
GCTGGCGATGAGGTGATCTTGGACGCGAAGGGCGCGGAGGCGACCGAGCAGGGAAACTGCACTCGCTTCGTCGGTGCTCACAGCTGCGAGAAGCGGCCTGTAATGAAGGACCTGGGCCCCGGCGTGCCGTACAACCTTCAGGTCGCCAACTGCTGCCGGGGCGGTGTCCTGTCTTCGGTCATGCAGAACAGCAAGGCGGCCACATCGACGTTCATGATGACCGTCGGCAACTTTGCTCCTTCCAGCGACGGCAGCCCCCAGATGCCATTCAATTTCAGCATTGGGGTGCCAGGTTACACTTGCAGCAATGCCACAGTGGTGCCCCCATCCAGGCCCAGATCAACAAGCAGCGGCACATCCAGGCCCTGAGTATGTCTTTTACTTGCGAGTGTAATTTATTTAGTAGAGGTCTTGCAATACGTAGCATTTATCTGATTATTCTTGTTGTGCAATGTATAGTTGCAGTCTTGCAGATAGGAATTAACAAATATCACAACACCAGGCAATGAAAATACACGAGTGATAGTCAAAAACACAGTTTGCTTGCTCCACCCAAATCAACCAAAATCAAATCAAGTTACAATTCATTTAAAATAAAAATCATAAACTAATAGAGTATTTTGCTTCGATAATCGTTCTGGCCGTGGTGATGGCGTCCATTGAGAGAAGTTAACCAACGCTATACCTATTACTTAATATATGGTAGAAACAAAAGCGGTATAATTTACACTGTACAGCAAAATCTATACTCGGAGACGGAACTTTGTGACACAAACCAATAGATGCTATAGCGTTACAACTAACAACTGCACAGATAGTGGTGGCTGCAACTACCTGATGCCGACAGGACAGAGAAAATACACTGCCTCCTGCACATGAGAACTATGCTTCTAAAGCTCGTTAATTTGTTCAAACACGAGTGTAGCTAGCAGATCAATTAAGCACACCTCAAATCCACTTTAATCAGGCCTTAGTAACATGGAATCTAGAAGTATCATACTTATATTCTTTTGGGTAAAAGATATCGTACTTATGTAAATGCGCAAGAAACAGTACAAAGTTCAGTAAAGAGAAGCTAAAAACACCATTCATTTACTATACAAGTGAACTATTTCTTCTCAAGCATGCAGCCATTCATTTACTATACAGCAGGGCTATTTCTAACCATCATCATTCTATTTGTTCCTGTGCAGTGTAACGCCCCTGATCGGAGAGGGGATCGGCGATCTAGAGTAGGTGAGAGGGAGCAGGTGAGGAAGGGGGATGAGCTTGGAGAAGGGGGGTTAGGATTGTAGAGGAAGGTTTGGATACAGAAAATGATCTACATACGCATGCCTCCACACGGCCACAGGCGGCCACCCTTAACGCACCCACGCCTCCACTTGGCAGGCCAGCTGGCTGGGCCCGCCAGCTAGCACCTAGGCACACTAATCAGCTGATTAGGTGTGACATTCTCCCCTCCTTAAGAAGAGGCCTCCCCCTCCCAAATGGGTGCCGTGGGAAAACGCCGGCGTAGCACGTCGTAGTCCTCCCAGGTGGCCGAGTCCGGGGACGGCGACGACCATTGTATCTTGAGCTGCACCACATGCGCGTCGCCATGCTTCATCATACGCCTCTCCAGGATCTTGACAGGCTCTGCCGTCGACGCAGACAGGTCTTGGACTCGGGGAAGCTCGGCGAAAATCGGTGAGTAGTCCGGCGTGAACGGCTTCAGCTAGGAGACGTGGAAGACCGGGTGCACGCGGCTGTCCGGCGGCAGATCCAGCTTGTAAGCCAGAGGTCCAATCTTCTCAAGCACGGTGTAGGGGCCGAAGAACTTGTAGGCGAGCTTGGCGCATGGGCGCGAGACCACGGAGCGTTGCACATAAGGCTGCAGTTTCAGCAAGACCTGTTCTCCCACTTGGAATGAGCGCTCGACGCGGTGCTTGTCCGCCTGCTTCTTGAAGCGGTGATGGGCACGCGCCAGCTGGGCGCGGATGGCATCTGTATGCTCTGCCCAGTCCAGGTCGTCGCCGGTCGGTGTCGCCTCCGCCCAGGTTGCCATTGTGCCCAAGTTGGCTTCTCTGCCATACAGGGCCTTGAAGGGTGTGCACTGGAGAGATGAATGGAAGGTTGAGTTGTACCAGAACTCAGCCATCGGTAGCCAGCGGCGCCACTTGCTGGGGGAATCGTGGACGGCGCAGCGCAGGTACATCTCCAGGCACTGGTTCACCCGCTCGCTCTGGCCATCGGTCTGCGGGTGGTACGCCGTTGAGTACAAGAGCTTGGTGCCCGCGCTCTCGAGCAGTTCGCGCCAGAGGTCGCTAGTGAAGATCTTGTCGCGGTCGGAGACGATGGACGAAGGGATGCCGTGCAGCTTCACAATGTTGTCCCAGAATGCGCGGGCGACAGTCGCGGCGGTGAAGGGGTGGCGGAGTGGCACGAAGTGCGCGAACTTGGTGAAGCGGTCGACGACCACCATGATGGAATTGCAGCTCTCGGACGCCGGCAGGCCCTCGATAAAATCCATCGTCAGGTCCTCCCATGGCGCCGAAGGAATGGGCAGAGGCGCGAGGAGGCCGGCCGGCCTGGTGTGCTCATGCTTGGCATGTTGACAGACGGCGCATTGATGCACGAACTCCTCCACGTCTCTCTTCAGGCCACGCCACTTGAAGTGCTTCTTGACGCGGTGATAAGTCGCCGTGACGCCCGAGTGGCCGCCCACCGCGCTGTTGTGGAGTGCGGCGATCAGCTTGGTGCGCAGGGCTGTGTTCGCCCCAATCCAGAGCGGGCCTTGACGACGAATGACGCCGCGGTGGAGCTCGTAACCGTCTGCATCCGGGCTGGACACGGCTAGATGTTGGAGGTGCTCTTGAGCCTCCGCGTCCATTGCGTAGGAGTTAGCCACCTCTTGCAACCACGCCGGTTGGCAGATCGAGAGCGCGGCCACGTCCATGAGCTTGCCCACCCGGGAGAGCGCATCCGTGGCTCCGTTATCGAGGCCGTGCTTGTACAGGAAGCGAAACTGAAGGCCGGCGAGCTTGGACATGGCCTTGCGCTGGACGTCTGTCTTGAGGTGTTGCTCGCCCAAATTGCAGAGACTCTTGTGATCCGTGAGGATGTCGAACGGCCCGCGTTGTAGATACTGTCGCTACTTGTCCACAGCCATCATAACCGCGAGGAACTCCTTCTCGTAAGTGGAGAGTTTCTGGTTACGCGCACCCAGCGCCTTGCTGAAATAGGCCACGGGGTGCCCCTCTTGAGTGAGCACCGCGCCGATGCCCGTGTCGCAGGCATCCGTCTCGATGGCGAACGGCTTGTCGAAGTTGGGAAGCGCGAGCACCGGTGTGGTGACCATGGCCTGCTTGAGCAGGTCGAACGCAGCTTGGGTGTGCTCGGACCACTCGAAGCCTTTCTTGGTGAGGAGCTGCGTGAGTGGCTTGGCGATGATGCCGTAGTGCGGCACAAACTTGTGATAGTAGCCTGTAAGGCCGAGGAAACCGCGAAGTTCAGTCGGCGTCGTTGGCGTAGGCCACTGCACCATGGCTTGGGTCTTCTCCGCATCGGTGGCGACGCCCTCACGTGAAATCACATGCCCGAGGTAGTCGATGTGGTCGGTGGCGAACTCGCACTTGGAGGCCTTGACATAGAGTTGGTGTTGCCGGAGCAACTCCAGCACCGTGCGCACATGTTCCAGGTGCTCCTCCATCGTTTCACTGAAGACCAGAATATCGTCAAGGAAAATGATGACGAACTTGCGAATGTACTTACTAAAGATTGCATTCATCAGGCACTGAAATGTTGCCGGTGCGTTGGTGAGGCCGAACGGCATGGCGCGAAACTGAAAATGGCCGTGATGGGTTTTGAACGCCGTCTTGGCCTCATCTTCTTCGCGCATTCGAATCTGGTGATAGCTAGACCGCAGATCAAGCTTGGAGAAGACCGTAGCGCCCGCCAGTTCATCGAGCAGTTCATCCACGATCGGCAGGGGAAACTTGTTTTTGATCGTCGCGTCGTTGAGCCGACGGTAGTCGACGCAAAACCTCCAGGTGCCGTCCTTCTTCTTGACGAGCAGCACCGGTGCCGCGTAGGGGCTCACGCTATGAGTAATGATCCCCGAGTCCAGCATCTCGTGGACCTGCCGCTCGATCTCGTCTTTCTGCAGGGGAGAGTAGCGGTAGGGGCGAGTATTGGCCGGAATCGCCCCTTCCACCAATGTGACGGCTTGGTCGTACTGACGGTGCGGCGGCAGTCCTTGGGGCGCGGCGAAGACATCGGTGTACTCGTCGAGGAGGTCGGCGAGTGGGGTCTGGCTCGGTGACTTGCGCTTGGTCTGCACGGGCGGACAAGCATCCACCATGGCCATTGCCCAAACCTCGTTGCTGGCGATCAACTTGCGAAGTTCTGCTGGCTCCACCGCCGTCAGGGTCTCGGTGGCCTTGGGTTTGACGCCGCGCAGCGTGACTTGCTCGCCGTCGTGGAGGAATGAGACGAACTTGTCTTGCCAGTGGCAGGTCATGGGGCTGTGCTGCGCCAGCCAGTCCATGCCCAGGATGCCATCGTAAGCGCCGATGTCGAGCTCGCGCATTGGTGTCGAGAAGGTGTGCCCCTGCATCCACCACTTCAGGTCGGGTACGATGCGATCACAGGTGAGGCGATCGCCGTTGGCGACCCGTACTTCCATCGGCGGCAAAGGTTTGTGCGCCGATGCGGTCGACGAAGCTCTTGTTGACGAAGCTGTGGGTGCTGCCCGAGTCGAGGAGGAGCAGCATGACTTGGTTCCCGACCAAGGCGCGCAGGCGAATAGTGCTCGGCGAGTCGAAGCCGTCCAGCGCCTGGGCTGACAGAACGCAGCACTCCGCAGGCCGATCTGGTGGAGCGAGCTCGTCCAAGAGCTGGAGAGCATGGATCGCGTCGTCGGAGAGAACGTCCCCATGCTCCCCCACGTGTATGGTGAGCAACTGTGCCGGTTGCGCCCAGCGGTGCTCCCGTGAGTATTTGTCGCCGCACTTGAAGCAGAGGTTGTTGGCGCGCCTGTAATCCCGCAACTGGCGCTCCCGAGCGAATTCGTCGCCGACAGCGCGTGGGGCTGCTGCTTGGCGCGGTTGAGCCGCGTTTGTTGGTGGAGGAGGACGCCCTGGAGGAACTGGTCGGCCCCGTGGACGTGTTGTGCCCAGCTCTTCCTCCTGAATGCACGCCAGCATGGATGCGCGGGTGATGCTCGACGGGGCTTGTAGACGAACCGCAGCGCCCAGCTCGTCCTTCAGTCCCAACAAAAACTGTGTGATGAAGAACTTGTTGTTGATGGAGGGATCCAACGCCAGAAGGTGATACATGAGTTCATCAAACGCCGTGCGATAATCGGCGACGCTGCTCGTCTGCCGTAGCTGAAGGAGACGATGCATAGTGAGCTCGAACTCGTCCGCACCAAACTCTTCGAGCACGGCGACGCAGAACATGTCCCATGTCAGGTTGCGGTGACTCTGGCGAAACGCCTGGAGCCAGTGCGCCGCCTGCCCCTCGATGTATAGAGCAGCGGTAGGCACCCAAAATTGCTGACCCACCTTGTAGAGCTCAAAGTATGCCAAGCAACGGTCCAGCCATAGGTAGGGTGCGGATCCGTCGAAATGGGGGAAATCGTGTTTTGGGGGTTTGTGGTAGGAGCTCTCTGGGTGGCTGGGGCTGGGCGGCGGCGCGGTGACCCCAGCCATGGGCGCACCGAGAGGGGGAACCGGAATGAGTGGTGGTCGGTTGTCCCCCAGACGAGCGTGAGCAGAGGCGGGACGATGGGGCTCCGCGTGAGGGGGCTGATGGCGCGGAGGCGGTGGTGGCGGCGGCGGTGGTGGTGGTGGTACCAGCGTGGTGACAGAGCCCGCTGGTGAGGTCGAGCCGTCGACGGTCTTGCGGGTCGCATCGATGTCTGCCTGCGTCAGATCGAGCTGCCACGAGAGGCCCCGCAGCTCCGCCGAGATCTGGTTGTTGAAGGCGATTTGCGCCTCGAGTTGCTTGTCGCGGAGAGCGGTTTGCTCGTCGAGCTTGGTGAGGAGGGAGTCGAGCATCTTCGCGATGTGGGCGTTCCCTTCCTCCATGGCTTCCAGGACTTGCCGCGTCGCAACGAAGGGCTTCGAGGGCGCCGTTGCTCCTGCCTGAAAGGGGATCGAACCCCGCGACGGATTTTTGGCGAGATCCGGCGAGCGGACTCGCACCGTGCGCGGTGGATGTTACCGATCCACCTCCCAAGCTTCAGAAGGTGCAGCGGCGGCGAGGGGGAAATTTTTTTTGGCTCTGAATACCAATGTAACGCCCCTGATCGGAGAGGGGATCGGCGATCTAGAGTATGTGAGAGGGAGCAGGTGAGGAAGGGGCATGAGCTTGGAGAAGGGGGTTAGGATTGTAGAGGAAGGTTTGGATACAGAAAATGATCTACACACGCATGCCTCCACACGGCCACAGGCGGCCACCCTTAACGCACCCACGCCTCCACTTGGCAGGCCAGCTGGCTGGGCCCGCCAGCCAGCACCTAGGCACACTAATCAGCTGATTAGGTGTGACATGCAGTGACTTGGCAGGTCTTGTGCTTCTACTCACAGACAGTGGCGGCCCCACGGAAGTCTTGCTGCGTGTCGCTCTCCGCGTTCTACAGTAGCGTGATCGTGGAGTGTCAGCGTTGCATCTGCGGCGCCTGCCCAGTGACTTCCATGGCGCCGCAGTGCAAGGGACCCAAGGCCGAGCCTGCTGTCCGATGCACTGGGCACATGTGCCCAATCCAGGTGCACTGGCACATCAAGAAAAGCTACCGGGAGTACTGGCGTGTGAAGATGACTGTTAACAACTTCAACACGCTGAAGAACTTTAGTGACTGGAACCTGCTAGTGCAGCACCCCGGTATGCAGAACCTGACAAAAGTCTTCAGCTTCAACCACCACCCGCTAGTCCAGTATGGCACAATAAGTAAGTTCCACCACACTTAGCAACAAATTTAAAGCCTTTCTTACGGAATCCCTTACTATATATTGCTTCCCTAAAATTTATTGAGAGACCTACCTACTATTGTTTCTCAAAATTTCCCACTCAAACCTGAAAATTGATTTTTATTCAAAAAAACTGTCAGTATATACTGCTTAAAAAACCAGTATGTGCTCCTTTAAAAGGTCAGCATATACTCCTTATAAAAATGCACTATACACTCCTTCAAAATAAAGTCAGAAAATTTCCTTGAAGAAGAAACGTTAGTATATACTCCTAGAAAAAAAATGCAGTATATAGAATTAGCATATACTCCTAATAAAATTGCACTATATAGTCCTTCATAATACAGTCAGAAAATTCCCTTGAAGAAGAAACATTAGTATATACTCCTAGAAAAAAATGCAGTATATAGAATCAGTATATACTCCTTATAAAATGCACTATATACTCCTTCAAAATGAAGTGAGAAAATTCACTTGAAGAAGAAACATCAGTGTATACTCCTAGAAAAAATTGCAGTATATAGAATCAGCATATACTCCTTATAAAAATGCACTATCTACTCCTTCAAAATAATGTCAGAAAAATCCATTGAAGAAGAAACGTTAGTATATACTCCTAGAATTTTTTTGCAGCTTATCGAATCCTTAGAAAAGTGCAGTCTACACTTTAAGAATGGCTATTATCTAGTCCATGAAAATGGAAATTGCTTAAGCTATACCTTCATAATCTTTTTTCTTGCTTTAGGTATACCTACTCGTAAATTGTTAATGAACTATAACTCGTACACATGTACTTATAATGTACACTCATTTTTAACAAAAATGTCCAAGATGTACGCTAGCTAGCTGAGGAGTGCAAGTTACGTACCAAATTTCCTAATTATTTAATTAAAGCTAGCGGCTGGATGCCCACTCGTAGGAAGTAGTTATGCATGCTAATTACGTGGTCTATCGGGTTTATCCATCCAGCATATTCACTAGGACGGGAGGGATGGGAGTACATACTCTTGGGAGTATAAAAAAGGAGTCCGGACACCTTTTCTGTACTCCCAAGAGTACATATACTCCCACCTCTTAACGGATACTGCATGGAACTACTTGACTAGAATCATGGGAGCGTGTGTGCAGTACTATTTAATTATTAATCACGAATCGGGATATGATTTACTGGTAGTATAATGCGTGATGTCTACGTTGTTGGATGAAATGGAGTAGTATATCCATGAAGACACTTATCACACAGAAGTTTGAAGAAGACTATATATTTTTATGGGGTATATACTGCTTTTTAAAGGAGCATATACTGATTCCAAGGAGTATATACTGCGTTGTTTTAAGGAGTACATACTGATTTTTTCTTTGAGTACATACTTTAATTTTAAGAAGTACGCCAAGGCTTTTTATGGGTGGTATATACTGTTTTTTCTGGAGAATATACTTTTTATTTGAAGGATTGTGTATTGCGTTTACAGGGTATATACTGCTTAATTTTTATGGACTATATACTGTTTAAGTTTCAAAGAGGAAGTATATGCTGTTTTTTTCCTTCGGAAGCAGCATGAATTGCCTGTAATGAAAATAAGTATATACTTCATCAGAATATATGCTCCAAGGCAACTATATACTACATTTGATAGAAAACAAAGGAGTATATACTACATTTGTTAGAAAACAAGGGAGTACATACAACATATTTTAGAAAGCACAAAGTAGCAGTACAATATTTTAGATCAAGTGAGTTGATACAACGTATACAACTTTAGTATTTAGATCAGGAGCATAGTTTTTTTTTTGAAGAGAGGCAAAAGATTTGCCTCATTCATTAAATAAGAGGAATAGAGTTTATGTTCGTGTTACAACACTGACAGCGCTGCAACACCCGAAATAAAGGTGACCAACTACTCTCGCGTCATCAAGTATCCCAACTTGCTTGCACCCGCTGATACCCAAAGCGTGGCCTCCTTCTTAATGTTGGCGAGTAGAACCGTCGGCGGAGCACTCTTCTGACGGAACACTCGCGCATTCCTCTCGTTTCAAATGGTCCAGGCGACTAGCATGGTGAGCGAGGCCATCGCCTTCCTGTTGGGGATAGATGTGTCGGAGAGGCCCACCCACCACTCTTCGATGTTGCCTGAGAGGTGCCATGAGGAAGTATCAATGCTCACCAGTTGCAGCCAGTCCTTGACTAATCCCCATAGGCGGATAGAGAAGCGGCATTTGTAGAAAAGGTGGTCAACAGACTCTTGCTTCTGCTTGCAAAGTGTACAAAGGCCACAGTTTGGCCATCCGCGCTTCTCCAATCTGTCTGCCGTCCAAATTCTGTTTTGAATAGCCAGCCAAGCGAAGAACTTGACTTTGGGGGGAGCCCAAGCCCTCCACACAGTGTGCTCCATAGGGGATTTGATTGTGCCAAGGAATTGCGCTTTGTATGCTGACTCGGCCGTGTATTGCCCGCTAGCGGTGTGCTTCCATACAATATCATCTTCGGCATCCTCCTCGAGATGGAAGCCACGAAGCGTTGTCCAGAGGGTGACAAACTGACGTAAGTGATTCAGCGAAAAAGAGTCTGGGATGCGTATTCTCGAGACCCACGCATTGTTGCTGAGAGCTTCGCGCACCTTCCAATTTTTTTTCGTGGACGCCTCGTAAATTAGTGGTGCAATGTCCCTAGGCTTGCGGTCATTCACCCATGGCGCATCCCAAAAAGGCGTCCTTGCTCCATTTCCAACAAAGATTGACGTGGAGGCATAAAATAAGGAGTAGTCCATCGTGTTGCACGGGTTTCTCATACCCACCCAAAGCTTGGTGGGCTCTTTCCATTCAAACCATAACCAGCGCAAGCGAAGAGCCCAAGCAAATTTCTCCGTGTTAAGTATGCCAAGGCCACCAAGATCCTTTCGCCGGCACACCGCATCCCAATTCACCTTGCATTTTGCACCAGTGGTCTTGTCCGTGCCCTCCCAGAGAAAGGCTCTTTCGAGCTTGTTTATCTTGTGTAGAGTGGACGTTGGCACAATGAGCGGCGTGATGGAGAAGACGAGCTGTGAAGACAGCACCGACTTCACAAGGGCACACCGACCAATGGCAGTGATATTTTGGCCATCCCAAGTGGTCAACTTAGCGGCCGCTTTGTCCTCTAGGTACTGGTAGTCGACCTTTCTAAGCTTCCACACCGAGAAAGGAAGCCCCAAGTATTTCATTGAAAACGAAGCCCGTGACGCAGGATACGTAGCAAACAAATGATCATAGATTAGTACTTCACTCTGCATCTTCCGTACATGTAGACAAAATAATTAGGAGACAAATGCTTCAAGAAACGCCATCAGTTGAAGATGCATGAAGTAACAAGCAATCAACTCATGAATTATATTTGTAGTAGCATCTCTGATCTGACGTCCATTCAGAGGAGCTGGGCACTATGGGAGTTGTGGCCACGTGCTACCATCACGGCAGATGCTGCGGCTCTCCTGCCCTTGCTGCTTCATCATGCTTTGAGCCGTGGGGCGTCGACGACCGACATCGCTTGTGTAGCTCCGTTGTAGAATACAAGTCCATACGGTCCATTATCACACGCAGCTGTTAGAATTAGATGGAAATATTGATAAAATCCGCACATCATCTCTGCTCTCTAGTTTGTTGGCTCTCCTGTTGGGGGTTTCATCATGTCAGTTTTCACACGGGAAGAAACTAGAACCTCTACCAAAGACAGAAGAAAATCACGACGTATCTAGATGTGCAAGTAGCCGCCGACAAACATTTTCCTCACTTGATCCTAGCAGTGCGCCGCTGGTCTGCTTCCATGCAGGCCACTGCCGAGGGATCTCCTTCTGGAAGCCGGTGATGTGGCCCGTGCGGCCGTGCGAGCGGCCGCTGCCATTAGATGTCGATGCAACTGGTGTAGAAACGGATAAGCTCAGAGGTGGTTGAATTAGCAAATAAAATGACTAGAAAATCGGAGCGCCAACAACCTAGCCTTTTTACTATTATTATTTAAATCAAAATTTAAATGGATATGATGCTAGGAAAATTCAACAAGAGACACATGGCTAGGAGTATGTACTCCTAGGAGTACCAACAAGAGACACATGGCTAGGAGTACTAACAAGAGACACATACACACACACACACACATATATAGGGAACGGCTTTCCTACCATCACTAGCAGCAGAGGGTGCTATCGGAACCCTTCATTTGCATCAAGATCCGAACTTCTAGTTGGATAAGGTTCATTTCTAGTTGGATAAGGTTCATTTATAGAAGAGGAAAGCATGTGTGTGTGGGGGGGGGGGGGGGGCTTTAGTGGGCTATGGATGGAAATGGCTTTAGTGGGCAGTTGCTTTCCAGCATTGTTCAGCTAGCATGCCCTATTTAGAGAAGGCCTATGGTGTAGGTTTTATTGCTTAGCTAGCAGTGAAAGGTTCCATACATCTCGGTTTATTTTTAGTAAGTTTTACTCCCAAAGGGTTCGACACCTTTTGCATTATATGAATGCATCAGGCATTGGATGTTTGCAAACGTTCCTTCCATTACGGGCAATAAACTCAGTCATAATCTACATGCATTACATTACATGAAAAACTAGGAGTTTGAGCCTAAAAGTAATCATCTAATGCAACAAAAATGATATCTCTAATAAATCTAGAGTATTTTGGACAAGTAAACCTGCCAGCTTCAAATTGCATTACACACCATGGTTTCTTTGTTCATTTAGTATGAAAAGTGCAAGCAGTCCTGCCGCATATAATGGAACCCAACGTATTGATAGTTAACATGCATTCATTCAATCCGTCTATTGACGCACTGGCATCTAATAAATCTAATCTGCGGGAGGTTATTGTGCTATGTGAACGCGTTATAAGAAGAGTACGGTGTTTCGGTGCCCATGCTCATCTGCACCCGTTCAGGAAAAAAATTAAAAAAAATACTAAAAAAATTTAAAAAATTTCAATTTTTTTGGTGTGGTAGGTAATTTGATGCGTCAGGTTCGCTATAATTTTTAGATCATTTGGACATCTGAGCTGCTCTGAGCTAAAAAGACAAATCGGGTCAGAACAGTGCATGAACAGTTAACATTTTTACGGACCCCGAATTTGTCTTTTTTATCAAGAGCTGCCCAGATGTTCAAATGATTTGAAAATTGGAGCGAACCTCATGCAGCAAATTATCTATCACCCAAAAAAATTGGATTTATTTGAATTATTTTAGTATTTCTTTCGAATTTTTTCGTCAGCGCAGGTGCGGCTGAGCCTGGGCTCAGAAGTGGATTACCGAAAAACTTCTTCTCTGTACATCTAGCTTGCATCTTTCACACAAAGTTTCAGTACCTTCAGTGCAATGGTTTGGAGCTGGCTGTAGGTGCCTCGCGATGCACCAGGCCAAGTAAATATTATCTTTATTGTGTTCCTTGATTACTCCCTCCAGTCCTTTTTACTCTGCATATAAAAATTGTCTGAAGTCAAACTTTACAAAGTTTGACCATATTTATATGAAAAAATATCAACATCTACCATGATAAAGTTATACAACATGAAACTCTAAGTCATGACGCATCTATTAGTATTGATTTCACATTGTGAATATTGATATTTTTTCTATAAAGTTGGTCAAACTTTACGAGGCTCGACTTCAGACAAATTTAATATGCGAACTAAAAAGGATCGGAAGAAGTACTTACTCTCTTTCTACACGTCTGGACGTAATTTTCCCTTTAAACACATGCAAGAATGGCGACGATAGCCAACGGTGGCATATGGACCCTAACTGCATGTACGTACGTCTCTTTCTATTTCCTGGTTAGCTATAGAGAAATGTGGAGATAATGTGTGCTTAGCTATAGACAGACGTGGAAAGGAGCGCTGACAAAATACCTAGACAACCTACAATCCCAGGATTCGAGGAAGTAGGTCACATGCCGTTCAGTTTGACATTCCGTACACAGGTGTAGTCACAGGTCTCTACTATTTTGCAATGGTAGGCCACACTTGATGCATGGGTCCAGATTTTGTTTTACCAAACACATTATATTAAACAGAAAAAATGAAATTCGGACAGTGCACCTTAACTCTTTGTACCTCGTTATTTAACAAGTACTCTCTATGTAAACTAATATAAAAGTGTTTAGATCATTTACATACTAATCTAAACACACTTATATTAATTTACGGAGGGAATATTTCACATAATGATACAAGAAACTAATCATTTTTCCCAGCTTGCTTGCAATCATTTGGAAGGGGAGCCTTGGCGCAGTGGTAAAGCTGCTGCCTTGTGACCATGAGGTCATGGGTTCAAGTCCTGGAAACAGCCTCTTACAGAAATGTAGGGAAGGCTGCGTACTATAGACCCAAAGTGGTCGGATCCTTCCCTGGACCCTGCACAAGCGGGAGCTACATGCACCAGGTTGCTTGCAATCATTTAGCGAGCTGATGGTTGCACGCTTACGGGGTTTCTTTCTCAATGAGCAAGTCAAGATATGTGCAAATGATTTCGCAAAATAAAAAGATACGTGCAACTGAGTGTGTTGCTCCCGCAGGTGGTCTGGGAGGGAACCCTAACCGCCTTCTCTCGTCTCGGTGGTGCAGGTCGATCGATTCTGCAAGGGGCTCGTGCTCAAGCAGACACGCAGGGAGTTGTGGTGGTTCGGCGAGCGCAGTGGTCTTGCATGTGGAGGTCCGACGCGATGCGTCTGCATTGGATTTGGCAGCTCCGACAATGGCTTCGGGCGCCGCTGGTGTGTGGAGGTTCTTTGCATGTGGTGGTGAGGGAGGGGGCGATGAAGCCCCGGCAGCCTGGCTCGAAGGCCCGGGACCACGCTAGTTCGGCCTCATGGGTCGGAGCAGACAGGTGCGAGTGTGGTGGATCTGGTGTCTTCGGTCTTCAGCATCCATATAGTTTCCTGCATCGACATGTCTCATGCAAGGCTGAGGCCAGGAACCACGACGGTTCTTAGAGCAACTCCAACGCGTCGACGCAAACTGTCCGCGAGTGTCCGTTTGGATAGAAAGGGATGAAAATGACGGGCCAACACACGGAAGCAAACGGATGAGTGTCCGTGTTTTGTTTGCACGACACCCGTTTCAAGGCCAAATTTGAGCCGGGTTTGCGTCGGAGCGAATGCGCGCGACGTCCACCCTTCTCCTCCCAATGGCCCGCCAGTCAGTGGCACATCTAGCCCCATTTCACCCCCTTTCCCAAATCCCTCCCGCCCGCTCACTCCCCCGCCCGCTCGCCATGGACGGCGCGTCGAACCCCGCCGCCGCCGCTGGCCTCGCCTCCACCGTCGATAAGCCCCACATCGTCCGCTACATATAGTTGCCTCTCTTTTATCAAATACTAATTACACTCACTTAGTAGCTTCAGTGGGAGTTATGTGAGATGGTCATGGAAGTAATTCAAGGGGAAGCATTTTCATGAGTATTGTTAAGGTTGAAGATGGTTTTTCAGGCATCGTCATTAAGAAATCAGATGGTCTTTCCAAACGACCAGTGCTCAGAACATACTCTTTTTGGAGCAAACTGGAGGCCTTTGGACGTCATGATTGACTAGCAGACGAGACATACACATGCACAACACACATGATCCATGCACTGGCCCCTGATTGGCCCGTTTAAAGATTGATTGATCCATGCATGTTCAAGTATGTACCCATCACCTGCTACTAGACCGATTAGAGGGAAAGCATAAACGACAAGAGACTATATTTTTTATTCCTGCTAACAAATATTGTCACACCTCACTGAGTATTACTCGGGTTATAAACATACTAACAATCAATGGATTTATGATTGGTTTTGAAAGATAATACGCAGGAGACGTACTAAAAAGCAGAGGAGCTACATGAAGCCTGTAGGCTTTGAGCTTGTGCGTGAAATGGCAAAACGAGCAGCGCGAGAGCTGGTCCGTGACGCGTAGCAGCCTTTGACTTGTGCGCATGCAATAAGTGATATGCTGAAAAATCCTTTCTGCCACAACTCCCCAAAAATACACATGAAATGCTGACATCGATAACTTCTTGTGTTTGGAGAACAATACATATAGCACGGTGGATTAATAACAGGGCATGAGGTGTAAAAGATACTAGTAATAATTATCTTGATAAAATAACTTTCATGGTATTCTGGGTGAAAGAAAAAAACAAAATCGACACGATATAAATGTTACTATTCACACTTTTTGTAACTGTTATTTTGTGTTTTTGGCCCTAAAGCCGATGAAGGATAGTCCTTCTATAAAACTTTTTATACGAGTATAAAATTAGATTAAGTTTATTTTCAAAACGTTTCTGGAATTTTTGACTTTTTTTTTACAATTTCTACTTTTTTCCAAATCAGATACATTGTGCCCCGAGGCCCACTGGGTATTTTTTTTTTCAAAAAGTCAAAGAATGAGTAACACAGAGTATGTTCAATGGTCTCTGAGAGTAGCACCTATAGAGCAAAGGATTTTTGGCCCATGATTAACTGGTAGAGGGACACGTGCTCGTGTTGTTTTTATATGCAAAAACAAGTGGAAGACAAAATCATGTCATGGGCAGTCTCATTTGTTTCCCAATAGAAGTTAAAAAAATGTCTATTACACACTTTCCTCTGAGAAGATGAGTACAGAGAAAGAAAGTTACAACCGTACCTTAGTTTTGCTCGGCATTATTCTATCACACCTGTCATCAAATTGTCATGCTCATCGTCTAAGGAATCGGGCTGCATGGAGAAAAGTGTCAGCTCAGATGCCATCTGTCGGACGAGATCGATGCCGCCCTCACCAATTAGGGCCGCCACCCTGGCATACGAAGCCTCAACACCAGCTTCACCGGCAGACACGCAGCAGCACCAGTGAGTGCCTCGGGTGGCGGTTGGGAGGGGCGTGCTGGTGGGGCTAGGGTTCGGTCGCTCTTGTGTAGCCAGGTCCCCTAACTCACTTTCTAGAATATTGAAGGTGCCAAGTACAATAAAAAGAGTGCGCATATCCAATTGTGAAAAGTTTTGCACAATGAAAAATAAAGTTTCATGTCATTATAACAACGGGGATGGGCCGACGGGGAAATGGTAATTTCCTCCGTCATCGTTTAGTTATTTAAGTTTAGATCCTAAACGGTCCGCCGATGAACTATTTGTATTTTGGTCCGGTGAACTGCGATGTATATATTCTCCTACGCAATTCATTGATCTATGTCCGTTTGTTGCTTTCTTTCATTTCTCTATGTAGTTTGGTCCATCATGTTGCATAGATAACATAGATTTGGGTGTCCGATTTTAGATACCCAGCTGTGGGCGCGTGCCTTTGAGGGGTGACCGGTCCCTCTCCTCAGGCGCGTCTAGAGGTGTACGTGGATGTATTGGGAGCGAAATTTGCTATATCCAATTGTATTTGCTCTTATATTGGATAAAGAAGTTTCAAACCACGTAACTACTACTCTCTCCGTTTCAAAATATATGGCTCAACTTTATAATAACTTTAATATAAAGTTGAGTCATCTATTTTGGAACGGATTGAGTACATAATAGCCAAGGATAAATCCAAAGAGTATTTTCTTTGGTACAAGTAGTACTGTGCATATAGCCAGAGAACAACCAGCATTCTCCACCACACATATGACGATCTCATCCCAAAATGTTATCACATGACAATCTCATCCCAAACAGTACTCTCTTTGGGACAAGAAACTTATTTTGGGATGATGGGAATACTGATCTGAGTACTCACTTAGGGCGTACGAATAATCCACCATACTAACAATAATGGTCTTGGCAGCACAATAAAAGGCAAGTGTCTGTAATAAACGGTAAACATGTGGGGCCTTTCCGAAAGTTGTGTGCTATATATAATTGCACAAATGGCCAATTTCATCAGGTAGTACATTACATAACCGAACAGCTGATGGCTATATATAATTGCACAAATGGGGGCAGAGTACATCCCTTCGGAGCCAGCTGATGGTTTACTCTATTCTTTTCTCTACTCACATGCACTGTTTACGTCCCGCACATACAATGATGCCGTTGCCAAACAGAGGCTGCCTGGAATTCTGCAAACTAGAAAGTTGGAGCGCCACTGCTCGCACCGGGAGATAAGACTTTGACTTACACTCATTGTGGGTACCCGATGTACTTGGTCCACTACACATTATCACGTTGTGAAACAAAATGGTATCGGGAGAAGCGATAAGCATGAGCACGACGTGCTCTCTGAGTCGCTCTTTACATTGGTAAAAACTTCACAAATTATACAACGTTGTCGGCAAGGCAAGGTACATGGTTCTTTGACTAACTGAACAAAATTCAGCAAGGCAAACAACATTTCCTAATCAAGCCAATCCAATAGGATCTTCACCTGCACACCCATCAAACGTACCATCCCACTTGTCGATCAAAGGAGTACAAAACCAAAATATATAATCAAAAAAAGCAAGAGAAAACAACAGGGCCTTCAGCTGCACACCCATCATTGGCTAGATGTCACCACGAATAAAAAAGGTGCTTTGATAAATTCACCACATTTCTGGCCTGTGAAGTTCTTTGGTACATCATGTTCTTTTATTTCTCATGCATATAGCCTGCAAATATAATCTCAGCTTGTTGGTGAGAGATATGTAGGAAGGAAGTTGTTCTGAAACGTTCCCCTAAAAAAAACTTGTTCTGAAGCCAAATAAATCAGAAGAAATATCAAAGTAACTACACAAACAGAAAAGCATGAACTGCTCCTACTGAAAGGCCACGGAGGCATTCAATACCAAAACCTTTCAACCTCTCTTCCCCTTCTTACTCTTAAATTCACTGAATCAAAGAAATCTCTCTCTTCCCTCATGAAACAGAAATAAAAAATTGCAAGGATCTGCAAGACCAAGACCTAGAAGAATATAACACGGGAAGGAAAAGCTCACCACTTCTTTTATGAGGTAGACAGCGTTGGAAGAATTAGCTGATCTTACTCAACAAACTATGTCCCCGCACATATATGAGCATCAGTTTCTTTTATCAATACCAACAGCCAGCGGCACACCCACAATGTTAATTTTGTTTAGTATAAGCGCACCCATGAAAACTGTTGAAATCAGTAAGGAAGAAAGGAAAGAAATATCCACAGAGGAGGAAGGGGAAGGGAGTCTGTCCAGCACCACGTCGTCCTTTCGCCGGCGCTGCCGCATAAGGAAGAGGAATAACAGCCACACCCCCAGCACGGCATCTGGCCGGAGCACATCAAGAGGACCGACAGGAGACGAAACATCTGCAGCCCGCCTGCCTGACATGGAGACCTGCACCACGCAACCCGTAGAAATGAACCACTGGTCGAAACCACCGGCCATCTCGGCATCAGATAGGCAGAAAGATAGGGGGAAGACCCACTAGCACCAGCAGGCCACTCGGGAGGCCGCTGCCCAAGTCAGCTACCAACCCCGCGCACACCAGTGCAGCATGCCACAGCCCCTAGCACAGTCGTGCCGGCGCCCCATGCTCTCCACCACGGCAACCGCCCCGCCGGCGCGAGATCCAGCAGACCACGCGGGGGACCTCCGCCCCATCCAGTGGCCAACAGCGCTCACACCAGCGTTGTGCACCACGGCCTCGAGCACGGCCGTGCGCCGCATGGCACCATGCCGGAGCAACATGCGTCGCCGCCACCACCTCCACACGCGCTAGCCGGAGAAGCAACCCCGCCGCTTCCCGCCAGGTAGAAAGACGCCCCGCCGTCTCCATCCCCGGAGACAGACAAGCTTCGTCGGCCGACGCCTCCGGCGGCGGTGGGTCAGGGGAGGGAAGGGGAGGAGAAAGTGGCGCTGCTAGGTCTTCACCCCTCAAGTGGTGGACGACGCGGGGGCCCAGGGGAGAAGGGTGAGATGTGTGGACGGCTGGGCTGCATGCACGGGTGACTACGGCTGATATGCAAAGAACCAAAAAACCAGCGAGGATAAAAAAGCACGAACCTTTCCTGCGCATGGAACCTTTCGTGGGCTGGGAACTCTTCGCTCGCGGCCCGACGACTGGCGCGGTGCAGGAGGCATGCGGCCTACCTGCTGGGCCTAGTGTCCAAGCATATGTAAAAGTGGTCCAGCTTTATCTCAATGAGGAAATAAATTTCACACACACAAAATGAGAAAAATGTTTAGAGGGAAAGAAAGGGGACCAGATCCCAAGCAGACCATGTGGCTTAGATTGCCACCTCTAGAGAGAAACACAATAGGTTTGCTTTTTCCTATATATATATATATATATATATATATATATATATATATATATATATATATATATATATATATAGTGTTGCTATTCGTCACCCAGAATGCAGAATAGGTTATTTTTCACCCGAGGTAATCTTACGATTGCTTCATAAACAAATTACATTTGGATTACAAATAGTTACATTCATATTGATTCACTACATAAAATTTGGTATAAGAAAACAAAAAAATAGGTTATAAGACCAAAAATATCGCATTTTTATGTATGTTTTTATGTTCGTAACTTTACATAACATAGAATATTTTTTACGTCAAGTATATATTTTCTTACGTTTACTTTTTACGTATGAAATAGGACAAAATATACGAAACCTAAAAATACGGTGTATTGGCGTCAAAATAGAGAGGGGTGAAGAATAACTATTCCTCACCCAGGGTGACGAATAGCGCGACCCTATATATATATATATATATATATATATATATATATATATATATATATATATATATATATATATATATATATATACTCCCTCCTTTCCGGTTTATAGGGCTTATCTCAAAATTTTAGTTTTTCCATTTTATAAGGCTCAATTTGGTTGTTCCCCATCACATGTTCAGACTTCAAGGTGCATTAAATCATTGCATGCAAGTATTAAGAGAAAACTGACCAATGCATGCATTTTATGCATGCATGCATTGCAATTAATGCATTCGTAAACATAATTTTTTTTAGGAAAACAAGAGCATTAATTGGGTGCTTTTGCAAACTACAAAAAATATTTCACCAATCATCATCTACCTTGATTGGTGAAATTTTTGAATTGAGCCTTATAAACCGGAAAGGAGGGAGTATAATGCAGGTATCATAAATTCTCAATTGTTGCGACACTAACAAATGGATTTTGCAGACGACACAGAGCTGTTCTGGGGGCTCCCGAACTTCAACACGAGGTTGCTGCAGGACGGCTACGTGCAGTCAGAGATCCTACCGAGGAAGGACCAGGACTTCACCTTCGATGCAGGTTGGGCGTTCCTGATCAGGAAGATGTACTTGGACGGCGGTGAGTGCGCGATGCCACCACCTGACGACTACCCACCGCTGCCCAGCGCCAGCTGCGATCAGCGCCTCTCGGCAGTGCTGAGGTCACTGCTCGCGGGCCTCGTCTTGTTGTTTCTCCTGTTCTAGGGGAGGAGGAGGTCGGTTAGTGCCCTTTATCCCTTCCCTGTACATTGCTTTATGAATTTATATAGCTTGCTAGTCCAGCTTTTGAGTTTGAGTAAACGGAAGAACCCCGAGTCACTTATTGCTGCACCTGGCAACTAATCAACCTTTAAGTTTCCTTTTTGAGAAGTTTTGTGGGGACGCACGCATGCATGCAGCTACTGCACTGCACATAAGCATCTCAGTTGTCGTTGGTACATGTGTCATTGCAGTGCTGATAACCAGCAACGCTACAGTTTTTGCAGCTCACGTTGTTGGTTACTGGATGTTCCTAATCCTACATGTAGCTGGTTGTTGCTCTTTTTCTCTGAGCATATCCCTATGGATGGGTGTAACACATTTACTACTCTGCAGTAGTGAAATAACCTCACACTTTCTTATAGTCTCTCATCTTATCTGCAGGAGAAGAAAGAAGTTATCAAGCCGTGGGACTCGGTCAGCCTTGCACAAAGAGAGGATCATACTACTGGAGTTGTCAAGTATTGATGAATGCTTAGATTAGTGTCCCAGAACTGCTCTGAGGGGCACTGCCGGGATGGATAGCTGCTTCGCAGTGTTTCTAGCTTGGTGCTTGGTGTTATATAGTTGTCGAAGGCGCTGTTCGTGCTAACCTTTCCGAATGCACTTATTAGTTTACTATATATTCCTCCAAAGTTGGTGCCGCTCCTTCTGAGTGTTGCTGTAGACCAACAACCTGTTTAGACATCTTTGCGTGTGTTTGTTTCACTCTGTAACACCAAGCTGTCATATAAGCTTCAGTCAGTTCCGTTATATTTTTGTTCTTGTTTTGCACTTGCTTCCCATCCTTGCCGTATGAGAGTAATGTCCTGGAATGTGAAAGTGTTAGGGGACGAGGAGGAAAACATAACCATTTTCATTTCAAACCAATACAAGGTGCAAAATCCAGGCCTCCTCTGCTTACAGTTACAGGAAACAAACCAAGCTACAGGTCATCTCTCGTCTCGGTTAAAAAAACACGACTTCCTCCCGAACTACCTCAGCGGTTATTTAACTCTATATTCTAATTAGTATACTATATACTTAACGGATTTGCTAATTCACATCTCATCTACTGTAGATGACAATTAGTTACGTGGGCTCGCGCAGCGTACTTCTTTCGCATGGGCTCTTTTAGGGCATCTCCAACATAGGCGCTTGTGGATAAAAAAATAAATCTCATCAAATAAGAAAATATCGAAGCGCTCCCCGACTCAATGTTGGGCACTAGCTATAGGCGCTAATTAACTTGAAAAATTGATCGCCACACATCAACGCCTTTTAACTCGTACGAAGGAAAAACACCTAAGTGCTCGGCACCATTCTTTGCGCCGATGCCGGTCTGGACGCCAGGATTAATCAGTCTAACTGCTAATCGGGTAGGATTTTTAGCCTAGCACCCACACCTGGCGCGGCACCCAGCGTTGGACATGCCCTCAGCGTCTGCTGTCTTTCGCATGCGGGCCGGTGATTTTTCCTATGCCGATCACGTGTTGTCTCCACGGTGGATTTTTTATATGCGGATGGCTGGGTGCCCCTATTTGGCGACCTAGGCGCACCCAGTCACGTAAGCGCGTACCCTCGCTGTTTTTTTTCGTTTTTGTTTTTAGTTTTCGTTATTTACTTTATGTTTTTGTATTATTCTATGTGAAAATAATCCAGGATTACAAAAAGGCTCTAAATTTTCAAAAAGTTGAGAACTTTCAAAAAGAAATCTTGAATTCAAAAACTGTTCACGGTTTAAAAAAGTATGTACATTTTTAAAATTTTCAATTAAATTTTTTTCATTCTTGTGAAACAATTTATGAACATTTTTATAGTAATGATGACAATTTGTTGTATTTTATTTACAAATTTTAATTTGATGAACAAAATTTGTATTCAAGAACATATTTTTGAAAAATTTGATGAACACATTTTGAGTTCAGTTAATAAAATTTGAATTTGATCAAAATTTTCCGAAAACAATGAACAAAAATATAAATTGATGGGAATTTTTTTTAGATTGATGGAAAAAATTGAATTTTGATGAACATTTTTTAAATATGATGAAAAAAATTGAATTCACTGAATATTTTCAATTGTTGAACATTTTTTACATGGTGGAAAGTTTGTCGAAATCGATGAACAAAGAAA
The DNA here is from genome assembly GCF_018294505.1 of Triticum aestivum. NCBI lineage: Eukaryota > Viridiplantae > Streptophyta > Magnoliopsida > Poales > Poaceae > Triticum > Triticum aestivum. Next base: position 150,702,539 of record NC_057809.1, read on the forward strand.
ACGGAAAAATAGAAGAAAACAAAAAAATAAGAAAAAGACAAAAATAAAAACCGGTAGAGAAAACATAAAAAAAGACGGTCTTGGAAATAAACAGAAAAATGGGCCAGCCCATACACTGGATCGCTCGAGGGGTCCGTGCTATGTCGCGGAAAATCCTATAGGCCGCTCATTGCGGCAAACTGCCGGGGCTTCGCACAGGGGGCGAGCGACCAAGCGATATTTTGGGCCGGCCCACTTAGGTGAATAACTTATGAACTGCCCCACTACGGTTTTCTGAACCTTCTAGAAGGTTCCATGAACGTTTTTTTTCCTTTTATTGGTTTTCCACCTTTTTTCACTTTTCTGTTTCTTTTTCTTTTATTTTTTGTTTTCTGTTTCTTTTCCATTTGTTCGTTTTTTCTTTCCTTTTCTTTTTCAAGTTTTTTTTCTTTTTCAGAACATGTTCGCAGTTTTACAAAATGTTTAGGACTTTCCTTTTTAATTCTTTTTGTTTTTTCAAAAAAAATCAAAAAATTAAATTTTGTTCGTGTTTCCAAGAAATGTTCCCAAATTCAAAAATTGTTCTCGTTACACAAAAAAGCTCAAAACTTTTCAAAATTCAGAAAATGTACGAGATTTCAATTTTTACTCACATATTCAAAAATTGTTCGCGCTTCCAAATTTGTTCGGGACTTTTCAAAATTGTTCTCCGCTCCAAAATTTGTTCTCTAGATTAAAAAAAAGTTTGTGCTTTAAAAAATTGTTCACGCTTCCAAATTTGTTCAGGATATTTCAAAATTGTTCTCCAATTCAAAATTTGTTCTCAAGATTCAAAAAATGTTCATGCTTCCAAAAATTTTCGTGCTTCCAAAGTTGTTCTGAAGATTCAAAAATCATTCGTGCTTTAAAAATTTCTTCACAAATTCCAGAAATGTTCATGTTTTCGTAAAATCTGTGGGAAATTCAAAATTTGTTCACATAGTCAAAAAATGTTCATGTTTCAAAATTTGTTCACAAATTCAGAAAAATGTCCGCATGTTTATTTTTTTCACTAATTCAATTTTTTTCCTGTTTCCAAAAATTGTTCACATATTCCCAAAAATACTGCAGTTTTTGAAAATTTGTAATTGGCTGAATTTGTTTTAATTTATGGAATTGGCTAAATTGGTGTTTATTTTCGCCGCGGTCGAAGTTTATTTAAACTCCTGCTGCTATTCTTTCATAGTAGGTAGCCTCGCACAGTGGCTAGAGCATCACGTGCAACTAAGCAAGGTCGTGGGTTCGAATCCTCGCTTACAACACTTTACTTCTTGGCGAATTTTCCATTCCTTGACGGACAACGAATGGGCCGGCCCAGTTGCACGCCCCCTGTGCGTCACGCAACCTATTGGCCGCAAAATGTGGCATATAGGAAGTCTCATTGTACATTTGGTGCTCTCTGTCCTCATCAACCTCTAATCTGCGTTGGCTCAATTTGGAAGCCCATGAGAGTGGCCTCTAATCTGCCCTTTGCTTGGTAAAAGGGAGATGGCCCAATGGCTAAGGCCAACTCCACCGTGCGACTCCAAACGGACGTCCGTTTTGTCCGGATTTTATTCGTTTGGGTAGGAATTTGGGATCGTGTTCGGACGTGTCCTGGGATGCGGTGGCCGTGTTCTAGCGGCAGACGCATCCCGGCCGCATTCTGTCCGCGTGCATTTTTCTTTGCAAGTCCTTAACTTTTTTATCCTTCATTTTTAGTACATGACAATACATCATCACATTTTGACTAGTAAAGTAAGGCCAAAGAAAATAAGAACAACAAGAATACATTTTAAAAGATACCCAACTTCCATAACTGCTCCCTTGAGTTGGGTTAGGGTCTTCTCGATGCACTCATTGTTAATATGTGGAGGAGGCTCGATGTTGCATCCTCCTTTCTTCTTCAAGCCAGAAGTCGATGTTGCTTCCTCACACCTAGTCTCATGTCTAGCCTCTAATCTAGCAACAAGTACATTTGTCTCATCTACAACCTCTATGCTAGCTAACAGTGCACGAACATGTACTAAATTTCACTCTATCAATATATCGATGTACTCTTCTTCCCAATACCAAAACTTGCATTCATTCTACACAATAAAATTTGAAGTTAGCACAACTAGTCTAATCCGAGAGCACAAATCGAAGCTAAAAAGAGCAAATACCCCATCGTTTAAGCACTTGATGAACACCCATCCGGGATGTTCCGGCGTTGTAGACACGCGGCGCACGACCATCCTTGGGCAGTGGTCACACTTAATGAGTGGCAACGGTGCGCCGACGAGCTTTTGGCCAAGCACCGAGCCCGGCCGGTCGCCATTCGTGTATCTGCCGGCGGACCACCAACGGTGCAGATCCGAGCGGCTAGAGGAGGAGCCACTGCCTGCATGTGGCCTTGCGGCCCTGCCAGGGCCTTCCGGTGAGGTGCCCGATCAGTCCATGGCGCGCCCCAGCCTCCTACAGCCGGGCGAGTTCAAGACCGACCGGATCAGCCCCAAATCCGGCCGGCGGGTGCGCAAACCAGGTGGTCGTGGTTGGGTAGCTCGGCGGCATCGAGGGGAAGGGGCTGGTGAAGGAAATATGCCCTAGAGGCAATAATAAAGTTATTATTTATTTCCTTATATCATGATAAATGTTTTATTATTCATGCTAGAATTGTATTAACCGGAAACATAATACATGTGTGAATACATAGACAAACAGAGTGTCACTAGTATGCCTCTACTTGACTAGCTCGTTAATCAAAGATGGTTATGTTTCCTAACCATGAACAATGAGTTGTTATTTGATTAACGGGATCACATCATTAAGTGAATGATCTGATTGACATGACCCATTCCATTAGCTTAGCACCCGATCGTTTAGTATGTTGCTATTGCTTTATTCATGACTTATACATGTTCCTATGACTATGAGATTATGCAACTTCCGATTTCCGAAGGAACACTTTGTGTGCTACCAAACGTCACAACATAACTGGGTGATTATAAAGGTGCTCTACAGGTGTCTCCAAAGGTACATGTTGGGTTGGCGTATTTCGAGATTAGGATTTGTCACTCCGATTGTCGGAGAGGTATCTCTGGGCCCTCTCGGTAATGCACATCACTTAAGCCTTGCAAGCATTGCAACTAATGAGTTAGTTGCGGGATGATGTATTACAGAACGAGTAAAGAGACTTGCCGGTAACGAGATTGAACTAGGTATTGGAATACCGACGATCGAATCTCGGGCAAGTAACATACCGATGACAAAGGGAACAACGTATGTTGTTATGCGGTCTGACCGATAAAGATCTTCGTAGAATATGTAGGAGCCAATATGGGCATCCAGGTCCCGCTATTGGTTATTGACCGGAGACATGTCTCGGTCATGTCTACATTGTTCTCGAACCCGTAGGGTCCGCACGCTTAAGGTTACGATGACAGTTATATTATGAGTTTATGCATTTTGATGTACCGAAGTTTGTTCGGAGTCCCGGATGTGATCATGGACATGACGAGGAGTCTCGAAATGGTCGAGACATAAAGATTGATATATTGGAAGCCTATGTTTGGATATCGGAAGTGTTCCGGGTGAAATCGGGATTTTACCGGATTACCGGGAGGTTACCGGAACCCCCCGGGAGCTATATGGGCCTTAATGGGCCTTAGTGGAAGAAAAGGAGAGGCAGCCAGGGCTGGGCCGCGCGCCCCTCCCCCCTAGTCCGAATAGGACAAGGAGAGAGGGGGCCGGCGCCCTCCTCCTTCTCTCTCTCTCTCTCTTCCCACCTCGCGAGTCCTATTCCAACTAGGATTGGGGGAGAAGTCCTACTCCCAGAGGGAGTAGGACTCCTCCTGGCGCGCCCTATGTGGCCGGCCGGCCTCCCCCTCTTGGTCCTTTATATACGGAGGCAGGGGCACCCCAGAGACACACAAGTTGATCCACGTGATCTTATTCTTAGCCGTGTGCGGCGCCCCCTGCCACCATAGTCCTCGATAATATTGTAGCGGTGCTTAGGCGAAGCCCTGCGACAGTAGTACATCAAGATCGTCACCACGCCGTCGTGCTGACGGAACTCTTCCCCGACACTTTGCTGGATCGGAGTCCGGGGATCGTCATCGAGCTGAACGTGTGCTAAAACTCGGAGGTGCCGTAGTTTCGGTGCTTGATCAGTTGGGCCGAGAAGACGTACGACTACATCAAACAAACGCTTCCGTTGTCGATCTACAAGGGTACGTAGATCACACTCTCCCCCTCTCGTTGCTATGCATCACCATGATCTTGCGTGTGCGTAGGAATTTTTTTGAAATTACCACGTTCCCCAACAGCTGGGCGAGCGCGCGTCCGAGCTGCACGGCTGCAATGGCAGCGGTGGCGGCGGCGGCGGCGAGGGAAAGAGTGGGGAAGAGTGGAGAAGAGTGGAGTGGGGTGCGGCCGGAGGAAGGAAGGGGGCGGATAGAAAAAAGCCCGCCCTGTGCCACCGACGGGCGGGCCAGGGGAGGACAAGCGCAGACGGCCGGCGCGTCCGCGTGGTGTCCGTTTCACCCCAAAAGCGGCGCAAATTTGGGCCGGGATGGGTCGAAAGCGGACACAAAATAGAAAAAAATCCGTTTGCTCCCGTGCGCTGGGCCGCCTGATTTGTCCTTTTTACCTCAAACGAATGAGGCCGGATAGGATAGGGTCACGCGGTGGAGATGGCCTAATAAGCTCAGTGTTGATTATACCGGGAAATAACTTGAAGTGTGTACAAGGGAAGAAAGCGAGCCTGGCGTCACGAGCCGGGCAGCAGCAACCTGCAAGTGCTCTGTTTGAGTTGTAGCAGGGGAAGGTGTTGGAAGGAACTAAAAAGCTCTGGCTGTGTTTTTTTGCCTCTCCTCGTTGGACAAGGCATTAATAGCACGATACAGTGATCAAGCTTTTCAGCATTCCTTGTGTACATACCTATCATCACTACGTATATTTCATTACATGCTTCATCTTTAAGAAGTCTGTTCTGACTTCATGATGTCTATCAGGCTATCCAGGATAAAGTTATCCCACCTATTATTGAATTCAGAAGGGTCATACTTATAATTAGCATCTACTAACTCACATTGTTCCTGTACTATAATTATACTCTTGTGCTGAGCGTGGAGAATCCTACATCGCAGTAATTTCTGACATGCTAATTATTAAGTCTTGTTTTATGTACTATTCAAATATCTGTGCAATTTTCTGTCCATCCTTGTGCCGGGGTGAGTCACCAGAAAATTCGACCCTAACTGAGTTCGAACCCTGGTCGCAGGGTGAGCCACTGCCCACCCTTGCTAAAGTAGGGCCACAGATCCTGGTCACTAATCAAGTTCACCTCTTGTGTTGGATAAGCATGGGCCAACGGATTTCTGCATATAAATTCATCATTAGGTTAACAAAAGTTCTAATATGGAAGGTCATGTAGCATATTTAGTTGTAACTATTCAAATGACTGACACGAGATTTAGCAAGAATAACTTTATGATAATCCAGATATGCACCTTTCTATAGTGGTTGTCGTGGTTTGTTGGGTTAATTGGGTGTGTGTGGTACTTTTCCTTCTCCTGTTACAACGCACGGGCATGTTTGCTAGTACTAGTAAGCTTGTACGTGCAACACACGTCTTGATTTGCATATGCCGAGTAAACCATAACAAACATGCATTTAAAAGTACCCAAGATTAGATCAATAGTGGCATAGAGTCCATATATTGCTCGTGAAAAAGCATGAAATATAAGTATAATATAAAGTAAATAAATAATTGGTAAAAAAGACATATGACCACAAACAAAGGGCAAATTGTGGTGAACAAAATCGAACATAACATTTTAGACAATAATGGATAACCATCTCATGACTTATGTAGATTCACTTCAAATATGATTGTTAGGTATCTTCTATTACAAGGCGCTAATGCATAATAATAAACCCGAATGCCCACAAAAAGAACCCTGGAAAGGGGATCTTGTACAACACTATCGCATCTTTGTTGAAATGTCTTCACCAAGGTTTTGTTTTGTGCTTCCTATTTATCCTTATTCGTTACTAAAAAGGTATTAAGATGCTCATTGGTCCGCACGCAACAGTGGAGACCAATACTTCCATAGTTGTTTACAAAAATAGAAGATGCTTCGGAAGCATGACTGATATTACCATATACAAAAAGTATTTACTGCCAATGTATGTAAATTATAACAACAGAAAACAGGCAAGAATACATTCGTATATAATACAACATGGTACCATACTTTACAAATTACTTCTGTTAGCTAGCAACCCAAAATTATAGATCTCGGTTGAAATAAAATGCTAGTGCAACAACCTAGAACATATTCAACCATGTTGATACCAACCAGCAAAAAAGGTTGTTAACCACTGGAAAATAAGTGAATTGTTCTTCCAGTATATTTAAATTCCTTTTTTGCTCCATTCTATTAAAGTAACTTTGGTCAAGCTCAATTTTCAGGTCTAAAGTTCCAAGCCTAATGGAAAAAAAATGCATATAGACAAACCTGAATAATGGTTGCATGATGGTTAAATTAGCCAACCAGTTTCTCTAAAAAGATTTGGATTCAAGATGTTCTACATGAACGATTGTATTCAGTGCCCAAGTATTAAAGAACTAATTTGAGCTTAGCTACTATACAGGCTCATTCCAATAGTATCATTTCAATGAATAAGAACCTTAGTTTGTTTCTTGTAGTGATTTCACCACCTCGATGAAAAGATCTAGAAATGATTTCACTCATGGTTAAACCAATTATTTTTATGTGGCACATATAACCTGTTGCCCTGGTAAGCACAAAAGATGTTTAATCCGGACCATCATGAATTGTCATCTTGATGTATTGCAAAATTAAATAATACATGAAGCATAGAACACCATGCCTTGAAATAGCTGCAACATGCTAACTGGTAAAATAGATATAACCTATGCCCATAGAATTAGTGAGAATGGCGAGATAATGTGTTACTATGTCACTCTATTTTGAAACAAGGTGTTTAAGATAATCATAAGATGAACGTGTGTAGTCAAGTAACACCATACATCTTGGCATCAGGCATGATTGTTCACCATATTTTGAAACACGCTGTTCAAGATAATCATAATATAAATGTGTAGTCAAGTAATGCCATACCTCTTGCCGTTGTGATCCACGGTAATAAAAATTAGAATTCAACTCCATACTCCTTTCCGACACGCTAAAAACCTATCATTTATCTCAACCAATAGGCTAGTCTCCAATCTACAACCAATCCAAGCAAGTAGAGAGTCACCTCAGCTAAATGTGAAGCACCAATACAGGGACGGAAACACGACGATACAGATACAGGGATATGGGATACGACAATTTCTAAAAACATTAGCACAGCAACACAACATACTAATAAATAATAATTAATAAAATGGCATACAATAAAGACAAAGAATAATTGATTGGGTGAGATGAGATAAAAACACTGGTCTATTTGTAGCATTCATACCTCTTTTCAAGTCCTTGTGGTACGCTTTCAGAGATGCCATGTCCCATGTTGGTTCGTCATTTCCTAGCGTGTACAACAACAACATCAGACCAGCGGCAGCAAGCAACAACACTATACAGAAACACAAAGCAGCAAAGCTAGAAAGCGGCAGTAGGCCAGCGCAGCACCAAGCGAGCAACCAGCTCAGCAAATTATTGCTTCTTTTTTTTGTTGGGCGCTTTTTTTTGCCAACCTCGATCGTACCGGTGACGTGGAGCTGTGTAACTTGTCTCAAAAATTTCGTTTATCTTTGCGATTTCATACAGGTCGGTCGGTAGGTTTTTTTTTAGACAACCCGGTAGGTTTTCTTTAGGGCTTGTTCGGTTAAGGTGGATTTGAAGGGGATTGAGGAGGAATTAATCCCCTGCAAGCCAAAATCCCTGCAAATCCCCTTCAATCCACCTGAGGTTGGGATTAACCGAACAAAGCTTTAGTGTGTAGGATCGGTTTCTGGGCTGCGCTTTTGGCCTGATTCATTTCTCCTCGCTCGACCCCGTCCGTCCTAGTCACCCGAGACGAGTGACACAACGGACGGAAACGTCCGCTTGCGGCACGCTGACGATCATGTGTACACAAGAGAATTTTGTTTAATTTGACTTCGATTTATCACGCCAATTACGATGAGATTAGAGCAAGGGTGACCCATTTCGTTCGCGGCCGTACGTTTGGGTCGGCGCAGACAGAAAAGGCAGCCCAATGCCGATCTAAACGGACGCACGTTCGTTTTTCGTCCGCGGGCGACCCGTTTCCGGTCCATTTTTAAGCCTGATTTGCGTTGGCGCGGACAGGCGACGGACGCGCGCGCTCGCCTACTCCTGTCCCCGGGCCCGCTGGTCTGTGGCACATTGGCCTCCCCTTTCCCCGACCAACAAGCAACCCTTGCCCCCGCCTCCTCCGCCACTGACGCCGCCACCCATTTTTGCTGGCGACTCTTCCAGCTGCCGCCGCCTCCACATCCGCTCAGCAACGCCGCCCTTGCCCCCAGTCGCCCACCGTCACTGTTTTGCCACTGGGGAGCAAACTGGTTCCCGCCGCCGCTTCCCCCACTGCCCAGCCGCCCGCGACCAAGAAGACGCCTCGCCGCCCCCGCTACATATGACCGGCACGCTCGTCCGACGCCGTCACACTCGTCGGACTCCGGCAGGGCAGCTAGCTGGTCTGTGGGCGCCGCGTCTCCCCTCGCCAGCCGTCTCCTTCTTCGACGCCCGCAAACTGTTCGACAGTTTGTCAAGGTACGAAAATGGACTCCGTCGGCGAGTTCTTTTTCCACAATTTCATTTGCGGCTCCGACGATTCGTCGTCCGACGACGAGGAGGAGATATTGGTTGTCGTGTTGGTCCATCACCACCTCAACAACCAGCGGCCGTTGTTCCGTGGCTCCATTCCGGGCCACCTTCCGGCGTTGAATCGTAACCGGGAGAGCGGGCATTTCCTTCTCTGGAAGGACTACTTTGATATAACAAACCCGTTGTTCAAATATCACAAATTCCGCCGCCGGTTCCGTATGAGTAGGCATGTTTTCAACCGTATTAGAGAGGGGGTGGTCGGCTATGATGACTACTTCGAGTGCAAAGAGGATGCCATCGGCAAGATTGGTTTCTCCTCTTATCAGAAATGCACTGCCGCCATCCGAATGCTTGCATACAGAGTGCCCGGTGATCTCATTGACGAGTACGTCCGTATGAGCGAGTCTACATGCCTAGAGTCCCTGTATAAGTTCTGCAAGGCTGTGATTGCTGTGTTTGGCCCTGAGTACTTGAGAGAGCCGGCAGCTGAAGATACAGCCCGTTTGTTGGCGATGAATGCTAGCAGGGGCTTTCCGGGGATGCTTGGCAGCATAGACTGCATGCACTGGGAGTGGAAAAACTGCCCTTCTGCTTGGCAAGGGCAGTATAAGGGACATGTCAGGGCTTGCACTGTCATACTAGAGGCCGTGGCGTCTCAAGATCTCTGGATCTGGTATTCTTTCTTTGGCATGGCTGGATCACACAATGATATCAACGTGCTTCAGCGCTCGCCGGTGTTTGCTAGGCTTGTCGAAGGCAACAGCCCACCGATGAACTTTACTGTCAACGGCCACAACTACGACAAAGGGTATTATTTGGGTGACGGTATCTATCCTAAGTGGACCACTATTGTAAAGACAATACCCAACCCTGTTGGAGAGAAAGGGAAAAGATTTGACCAAGAGCAAGAGAGTGCTAAAAAAGATGTCGAGCGTGTCTTTGGTGTTTTGCAATCTCGATGGGGCATCGTTCGGTATCCTGCTAATACTTGGAGCACGCAGAAACTATGGGAGGTGATGACTACTTGTGTGATCATGCACAATATGGTCGTAGAAGACGAGCGCCCGGAACATCTGTATGATCAAGGCTTTCAGTTTCAGGGTGAGGATGTTGTGCCTGAGCATGAAGTATCGGCAACATTTGAGCAGTTCACTCAGTTTCATGAAGACATGCGTGATTGAGAAACTCACGTGCAACTGCAAAATGATTTGGTTGAGTATATGTGGACTCATGTTGGCAATCAATAAATGTATCTTCTTTTATTCGTTTGCAAAACTATGTGAAACATTTTTATTTTTATTTGGCCTGTAAAATACTATTTATTTGGGCGGCTAAACTATTTTGCTTGTTAAATTTTTATTTCATAATATGTTGAATGCAATATAAAATTGGGCGGCCAGCCGGTCACGCCTGCACATATGGGTCGACGCGTTGGGCGTACTGCCGACCCATATGAAAAACAGGGCGGATGCCGGACGGGCGGCCGACCCAAACTGATAAAAAGCGGATGAAATTGCGGTTTGTTTGGGTCAACCCGTTGGAATTGCTCTTAGTCTCTCATGTCTCATCTTTTATCGTGAGTGAAGGAACCAATATGCATTATCTGACCGGTCCATCATATCAAACAGGCTTGTGTATGTTAATTGCATCCATCGTGAATGCATCATGCGTGCGTGCGTGCGTGAGGTTCATCCCAAATTCACACAAGATATCTTTCCTATCTAACCTGCCCTATGGCCCAGACCTTAGGCAGATCAGGAACAAACCACCATCCTTCACTTGCCTAAACAGACAAACACCGACAAGAGAATCCGGTATTGTTATTTGTGTAACTAGACAATTCTCCGCAGCAAGGTTCAGCCAAAATGAAGTAATGAACTTATTTTACTTGATTATTTGATGGATGCATAACATTTTCATAGGATAAATATCATAATATGTGCTTAAATTTTCTTGGGAGTGGTCCACGCTGGTGCCTTGTTCCTTCAGATATTTTTTCACATGTGGGATTCCTTTCTTCAGCCCTGAATGGATGACCCTTTGTGGTGTCTTCAAGTGAGACACTGCTGTTGGGAGTTTCGTAGCTTTCTTCATCTTCCTAACTTCCTAACAACCTCTATGCAATTCTTGTGTGTTTCTTTTGTTTGATGTGTTGACGAAGGGGGTAGAACAATTTTTTTGTGCATCAGATCACATCCCGTTGGCACGGGCGGCGACGCGATCCACTTTTTCAGGCGACCTCTTCCCGAGCGTCCTCACCTCGCCGCCGCCGGGAGTCGCTTGCGGGCTTGCCCGCATGGCCGATGGCGGCGGCGGGGCTCCGTTCCTGTTGCTGTTGAGCGACCTTTGACGATGTACAGGTGACGGCCTGATCCAGTAATGAAGGCAATGGTGCAGGGGCAACAGCAGTTCGTGGCTAGCGGGAGGCAGCAGAGCACCTTCCCAATCCTTCATGGCGGCACTTGTAGCAGGCACCCAGGCCACGGAGGAAAGGGAAGGGAGCCGGCACCACCACCATGTCCCCGATGTGGAGAGCCCACTCTTTGAGCCGCTGCTAGCGCTGCTCCAAGGCACCTCTTCTGTGTCGGGGGGAGACAGGATGAGGCCGTGGCGACGCAGCTGATGCTGCGGCCGTCCGCCGTCACCTATGCTCCGAGCAGGAATGTGGCGGCCGCAGATATCACGGCCGTCGCGCCCGATCTGGCCTACGCGCTGTTGGGCCCTGACGGTCGTGCTTGGCTGCCTAGGTGGACACGGCCTCCTTTGGACTAAGGTCGCCGGAGAGGCTTGTACCTTCAGATTCAGCGGGGTTCGCGATCTGCATCGCCAATGACGATGCATGACGAAGGTTATGTCCTCCACGGCTCCACCCGGTGTAATCTGCTGCCACATGCAACAAAGACGATGATAGTGGGGGCATGTGATGATGTTGTCTCATCCAGATCGGTCATCTACTACTACCTTGTGAGGACGATCCATGTACGCTAGAGTGTCCTAAACTCGGGATTTGTGCGTTGCATGTGACCTTCCTCCCTCATCAAGCTGTTGGGTTCGTGGAAAGTGGAGGAGATAACATTGGATGACTTCGATTGGGTGGTGCTCCTCGAGTACCCGGTCTCGAGCTCCGGGGTGATGACCCTAGGTCTAACCTTAGTTGGTTATACCTGGCAATGGCGGCGTTTTTTGCGTCGTTACCCTCTTGAAGGCATTGCTTGGAGTTGATCGGACTTAATCTTCAGGATGAAAGCCCACGATCTAGCCTTCAGTGGTGGATCTGACGACGGCGGCGCTTATGCGTCGTTTCCTTACTGAAGGCGTTGCTTTTGAAGAACCCTTTTCCGTAGTCCTCGGTTGTCAAAAGATGACTGGTTCGATGGTCGTTGTTGTATATCATCGATCGTTGTTTTGATCACTTCAGTTTTTCTATTTTTTATTCTTCTTCGCCTTGGCATTGCTTCGGTCTTATTTGACTTTGCTTTTTGCTAGTGTGATCTTTGAGTGTGTGTAGTGTTGGCTGTGTGCATCCTAGTTATGCAGAGGCCGGGTATGTACTTATTGTGATTGTATCGCTCGATGCTACATTATGAGTTAATAAAAAAATGCCCTTTGTCGAAAAAAGATCACATCCCGTAGGAAAATCAGTAATATGTGTTTTTTAACACAGTACAGACGCAAGTGCTCATACATACGCGCATACACCCACTCCTATAAACGCACACACGCACACCCTACCCCTATGACCACCTTTGAAAGACTGAGCCGGCATATTATCTTGAGATTTACGAAGTCATCATAGGCGCCTCGTTATCGACGGGAATGTCTCCTTCCACTGAAAGCGCATCACTAAAAATTCTATAATAAATCCAAGAATAATGCAAGCACTAGGACTAAAAAGTCTGAACCGAGAAAACAATTTTGCATGAAATAGTCGTACATGTTGCCTTTGTGGTGACTGTCCATGTACTTGGCAAAACTCAATATTTAGTTGTAGTGAAGATGAACTTGTAGGGATACAATTGTATGGGTGGTGTTATATATAGATGATGTGGCAGTGATAAAAATGTGCAATTGAAAGATGTTGTTTCAAAAATTGTTAATACACATTTAATTCGGCAGTGAATCTGTAGAAATTCATAAATGTCATTTATATTGTGTTATTAATTAGCAGCAAGTTGACCAATTAACGTAGGTATTAATATGGCACTTGCATGTAAGATTTGAGCTTAGGTTAGCCATAATGATGGTATCTTAGCTAGTATCATGCACTTGGTAATAGTAAACACGCTGATGTGGCATATAATTAAACAAGAGAGAGAGGGAGTTAGCGTAACACAGGTAGATACTGTATCATATTAAATACTATGCTACTTTGTGTCATGCATGGTAATAAATAAGGTCATCTATGATACTACTCTATTATACTCCCTCTCTCTCAGTTTACAGGGCATGCGCGTACCCTAGGTCGTCAATTTGACCAACCTAATACAAGTCATATATTACAAAAAATATACCAACATAAACTTTAGATGTTCTATTTTCAAACTATATAATTTTTTTGTTATATAGTTTATATTAGGGTGATAAAATTGGCAACCTAGATATACGGGCATGACTTGTAAACTGAAACAGAGGAAGTACTATGCACTATGAAGGTAGTATCATACACTAGTATCACATGCATGATACTAGTATACGACACTCCCCACTGTGAGTAGCCTTAAAACATCTCTAGCAGACCCCGTATAAAGCCATGACCCGCAAAATAACCGCCAAAATAAGGGTCGGCGTGGAAAATGCTGCCCGACCAGACCCCACAAATGCGTCCGACCCATGAATATTTTTGAGGGGCACGGCAAAATCTCATCCCTAACCCGCGAATACGCAGGTTTCCGCCTTGCCCCTACGGTGCCCCGTATCCTAGGAAAGCGGTCGGTGGGAGGGACAATTCTGCCCGCGACCTTTTCCCACCTCCTTCCGCCGCCTGCCCGCCATTGGTTCCGCCCGTCCGCCGCCGACGATTCCGGCCAAATCTGCGGGCGGAATCACGCTGCGGGGCGCCCCTACCCTCTTCCGTCGAGCCGCTGCACCGGTTCCCTCGGATCCGCCTATCCGAGAAACCCCTAGTCATCGTCGCCGCCCGGGATCGACCGTCCCCGATCCGCCAGAGAGCCACCGCCCCCAGCAACCGGTGAGTTTTTACTTGTGCTTGTGCCGAGCGGTATGCACAGTTGGTTAATGCGGCGTGCCTATTTGTGAATTTAGATGGAATTGAGCCGGTGCGAGAAGTTTTTGCTCGACGATTCGTCCGATTCGGATGACTCGGGTGTTGAGACGCTGGTTGTCAACTATCGGCAGCAAACGTTGGTGATGGCCCTTGATACCTCTCCAACGTATCTATAATTTTTGATTGTTCCATGATATTATATTATCTGTTTTGGATGTTTAATGGGCTTTAATATGCACTTTTATATTATTTTTGGGACTAACCTATTAACCGGAGGCCCAGTGCCAGTTTATGTTTTTTTTGCCTATTTCAGTGTTTCGTAGAAAAGGAATATCAAACGGAATCCAAATGGAATGAAACCTTTGCGTGGATCTTTCTTAGAACAAACGCAACCCAGAAGACTTGGAGTACAAGTTTGGAAGTCCGCGAAGCTTCCACGAGGCAGGGGGCATGCCCAGTGGGGTAGGCGCGCCCCCACCCTCGTGGGCCCCACAGAGCTCCACCGCCATACTTCTTTCGCCTATATATACTAAAACATCTAGGAGAGCCACGAAACCACTTTTCCACTGCCGCAACCTTCTGTACCCGTGAGATCCCATCTAGGGACCTTTTCGGTGATCTGCCGAAGGGGGAATCGATCATGGGGGGCTTCTACATCGACACCATAGCCTCTCCGATGATGTTTGAGTAGTTTACTGCAGACCTTCGGGTCCATAGTTATTAGCTAGATGGCTTCTTCTCTCTCTTTGATCTTCAATACAAAGTTCTCCTTGATGTTCTTGGAGATCTATTCGATGTAATATTCTTTTGCGGTGTGTTTGCCGAGATCCGATGAATTGTGGATTTATGATCAAGTTTATCTATGAACAATATTTGGTTCTTTTCTGAATTCTTATATGCATGATTTTATATATTTGCAAGTCTCTTCGAATTATCGGTTTAGTTTGGCCTACTAGATTGATCTTTCTTGCAATGGGAGAAGTGCTTAGCTTTGGGTTCAATCTTGTAGTGTCCTTTCCTAGTGACAGTAGGGGCAGCAAGGCATGTATTGTATTGTTGCCATCAAGGATAAAAAGATGGGGTTTATATCATATTGCTTGAGTTTATCCCTCTACATCATGTCATCTTGCCTAAAGCATTACTCTGTTCTTATGAACTTAATACTCTAGATGCATGCTGGATAGCGGTCGATGTGTGGAGTAATAGTAGTAGATGCAGAATCGTCTCGGTCTACTTAACACGGACGTGATGCCTATATTTCATAATCATGCCTAGGTATTCTCATAACTATGCGCTTTTCTATCAATTGCTCGGCAGTAATTTGTTCACCCACCGTAATACTTGCTATCATGAGAGAAGCCACTAGTGAAACCTATGGCCCCCGGGTCTATTTTATATCATATAAGTTTCTGATCTACAATTCTAGTTTACTATTTATTTTATTTTGCAGTCTTTACTTTTTAATCTATACAACAAAAATACCAAAAATATTTATCTTATTATCTTTATCAGATCTCACTTTCGTAAGTGACCGTGAAGGGATTGACAACCCCTTTATCGCGTTGGTAGCGAGGTTCTTGATTGTTTGTGCAGGTACTAGGTGACTTGCGTGTAGTCTCCTACTGGATTGATACCTTGGTTCTCAAAACTGAGGGAAATACTTACGCTACTTTGCTGCATCACCCTTTCCTCTTCAAGGGAAAACCAACACATGCTCAAGAGGTAGCAAGAAGGATTTCTAGCGCCGTTGCCGGGGAGATCTACGCTCAAGTCAAGACATACCAAGTACCCATCACAAACTCTTCTCCCTCGGATTACATCATTTGCCATTTGCCTCTCGTTTTCCTCTCCCCCACTTCACCTTTGCCGTTTTATTCACACTTTTCCGTTCTCCTTCAAACGTTTTCCTCTTGTGTGTCCGTGTGTTAGATCGTTTATTTTTCCCTCATGGCTAGTTCCCCTATCATTGTTAACACTCCCGATAATGAAGTTCTTAATTTTAAACAAAGGGAGGGAGAAAATCTAAAAGATGCTTGGTATAGAATTTGTAATTCTCAAAATAGATCTACTAAAAGGCAATCTACTTCCGTTCTTCTTCGCAATTTTTACGTAGGCATCACTCCTTGGTACAGATATGTTCTTGACACCATTACCAGAGGGAATTTCTTGGGAAGCCATACTTTTGATTCTTATAATGCTATGACAGATTTGTTAGGGCCACCACCTCTTTTGGTCAATGGAACTATTTTAACTTTGGAACATGTGATGCAAAGGCTTGATATTATTGAAAATAAAATTGCCACTGTAGAGTTAATTGAAAATTTGTATAAAAAGATCCACAACCAAATTACTCAATATGGATCTAAGGTAGGAGTTACTCTGAAAAATCCTAAGGAAAAGGAACCCATAGTCAATGAAAAGATAGATCAAGATTCCAGTAGGATTGATAAACTCGAAGATATTATTACCAACTTGGGGTCTGCTTTCTTTGCCATTAAAAACACCTCAAATCCTTCTCCTACCAAAGTTGCCAAATTTATCTATGTTCCTAAAAATAAGGGTGAATCTTCTAGTAAGAAAAATGAAGATCTCAAATCAATAAGTGTTCACCCCAACTTTTTAGATATCATTAAGAAACCTTTTGCTACAAATAAATTTATTGATTTCCTACCTAGGAGTTTGATCATTTTCAAAAACAAGAACCTCCTAAGGGTTCTAAGTGTTCAATTGAAGAATTGCACACCAAAGATGACAATACCTAGATCTATTCTTGCTTTTATGCCTAGCTAGGGGTGTTAAACGATAGTGCTTGTTGGGAGGCAACCCAATTTTATTTTTGTTCCTATTTAGTAATAAATAAATCATCTATATTCTGTTATGATTGTGTTTTTATATTTTAATTAGTGTTTGTGCCAATTAAAGCCTTTAGGATCTTCTTGGGTGATTGTTGTTTGATCTTGCTGAAAAAATAGAAAGTATGCGCTCACGATAATAATTTTCATTTTTTACCAGAGAGCGATAAAATACCAATTCCAGATGTAGTAGATCAATATAAAAATTATTTATGTCGTCCTAATGTTTTAGAATTTTTGGAGTTGCCTAAGTATTCGAAACCTCCAGATTGCTACAAACTGTTCTGTTTTTGACAGATTCTGTTTTTCGTATGTTGTTTGCTTATTTTGATGAATCTATGGCTAGTATCGGAGGGTATGAACCATAGAGAAGTTGGAATACAGTAGGTTTAACACCAATATAAATAAATAATGAGTCCATTACAGTACCTTAAAGTGGTGGTTTGATTTCTTATACTAACAGAGCTCATGAGATTTTTTGTTGAGTTTTGTGTTGTGAAGTTTTCATGTTTATGGGTAAAGATTTGATAGATTTTGGAACAAGGAGTGGCAAGAGCCTAAGCTTAGGGATGCCCAAGGCACCCCAAGGTAAAATTCAAGGACAACCAAAAGCCTAAGCTTGGGGATGCCCCGTAAGGCATCCCCTCTTTCGTCTTCGTCTATCGGTAACTTTATTTGAGGCTATATTTTTATTCACCACATGATATGTGTTTTGCTTAGAGCGTCTTGTATGATTTGAGTCTTTGATTTTTATTTTACCACAATCATCCTTACTGTACACACCTTTTGGCAGAGACACACATAAATCGGAATTTATTAGAATACTCTATGTGCTTCACTTATATCTTTTGAGCTAGATAATTTTGCTCTAGTGCTTCACTTATATCTTTTTAGAGCACGGTGGTGGTTCTATTTTATAGAAATTATTGATCTCTCTTGCTTCACTTATATTATTTTTAGAGTCTTTTAGAACAACATGGTAATTTGCTTTGGTTATGAAATTAGTCCTAATATGATAGGCATCCAAGATGGGCATAATAAAAACTTTCATATAAAGTGCATTGAATACTATGAGAAGTTTGATACTTGATGATTGTTTTGAGATATGAAGATGGTGATATTAGAGTCATGCTAGTTGAGTAGTTGTGAATTTGAGAGATACTTATGTTAAAGTTTGTGATTCCCGTAGCATGCACGTATGGTGAACCGTTATGTGATGAAGTTGGAGCATGATTTATTTTTTGATTGTCTTCCTTATGAGTGGCGGTCAGGGATGAGCGATAGTCTTTTCCTACCAATCTATCCCCCTAGGAGCATGCGCGTAGTACTTTGTTTTGATAACTAATAGGTTTTTGCAATAAGTATGTGAGTTCTTTATGACTAATATTGAGTCCATGGATTATACACACTCTCACCCTTCCACCATTGCTAGGCTCTCTAGTACCGCGCAACTTTCGCCGGTACCATAAACCCACCATTTACCTTCCTCAAAACAGGCACCATACCTACCTATTATGGCATTTCCATAGCCATTCTGAGATATATTGCCATGCAACTTTCCACCGTTCCATTTATTATAACACACTTCATCATTGTCATATTACTTTGCATGATCATGTAGTTGACATCGTATTTGTGGCAAAGCCACCATTCATAATTTCATACATGTCACTCTTGAATCATTGCACATCCCGGTATACCGCCGGAGGCATTCACATAGAGTCATATTTTGTTCTAAGTATAGAGTTGTAATTCTTGAGTTGTAAGTAAATAAAAATGTGATGATCATCATTATTAGAGCATTGTCCCATGTGAGGAAAGGATGATGGAGACTATGATTCCTCCACAAGTCGGGAGGAGACTCCGGACGAAAAATTTTAAAAGAAAAGAAAAAAGAGGCCATATAAAAAAGAGAAAAGGCCCAAATAAAAAAATGAGAGAAAAAGAGAGAAGGGGCAATGCTACTATCCTTTTTCCGCACTTGTGCTTCAAAGTAGCAACATGGTCTTCATGATAGAGAGTCTCCTATTTTGTCACTTTCATATACTAGTGGGATTTTTTCATTATAGAACTTGGCTTGTATATTCCAATGATGGGCT
This sequence comes from Triticum aestivum, assembly GCF_018294505.1. NCBI lineage: Eukaryota > Viridiplantae > Streptophyta > Magnoliopsida > Poales > Poaceae > Triticum > Triticum aestivum. The sequence goes on from NC_057809.1 coordinate 150,721,512, forward strand.
TCCTCAAAATGCCCTAGGTCTTCGTGAGCAAGCGAGTTGGATGCACACCCACTTAGTTTCTTTTTGAGCTTTCATACACTTATAGCTCTAGTGCATCCGTTGCATGGCAATCCCTACTCACTCACATTGATATCTATTGATGGGCATCTCCATAGCCCATTGATATGCCTAGTTGATGTGAGACTATCTTCTCCTTTTTGTCTTCTACACAACCACCATTCTATTCCACCTATAGTGCTATGTCCACGGCTCAGACTATGTATTGCGTGAATATTGAAAAAGTTTGAGAACATCAAAAGTATGAAACAATTGCTTGACTTGTCATCGGGGTTGTGCATGATTTAAATATTTTGTGTGATGAAGATAGAGTATAGCCAGACTATATGATTTTGTAGGGATAGCTTTCTTTGGTCATGTTATTTTGAGAAGACATGATTACTTTGTTAGTATGCTTGAAGTATTATTATTTTTATGTCAATATTAAACTTTTGTCTTGAATCTTTCAGATCTGAATATTCATGTCACAATAAATAAAATTACATTGAAAATTATGTTAGGAAGCATTCCACATAAAAAATTCTGTTTTTATCATTTACCTACTCGAGGACGAGCAGGAACTAAGCTTGGGGATGCTGATACGTCTCCAACGTATCTATAATTTTTGATTGTTCCATGCTATTATATTATCTGTTTTGGATGTTTAATGGGCTTTAATATGAACTTTTATATTATTTTTGGGACTAACCTATTAACCGGAGGCCCAGTGTCAGTTTTTGTTTTTTTGCCTATTTCAGTGTTTCGCAGAAAAGGAATATCAAACGGAATCCAAACGGAACGAAACCTTCGCGAGGATCTTTCTTGGAACAAACGCAACCCAGGAGACTTGGAGTACAAGTATGGAAGTCCGCGAAGCTTCCACGAGGCAAGGGGGCGCGCCCAGGGGGGTAGGCGCGCCCCCACCCTCATGGGCCCCACGGAGCTCCACCGACATACTTCTTTTTCCTATATGTACTCTTATACCCTAAAAACATCCAGGAGAGCCACAAAACCACTTTTCCATCGCCACAACCTTCTGTACCCGTGAGATCCCATCTGGGGACCTTTTCCGGTGATCTGCCGGAGGGGAAATCGATCATGGAGGGCTTCTACATCAACACCATAGCATCTCCGATGATGTGTGAGTAGTTTACCACAGACCTTCGGGTCCATAGTTATTAGCTAGATGGCTTCTTCTCTCTCTTTGATCTTCAATACAAAGTTCTCCTCGATGTTCTTGGAGATCTATTCGATGTAATATTCTTTTGCGATGTGTTTGCCGAGATCCGATGAATTGTGGATTTATGACCAAGTTTATCTATGAACAATATTTGGTTCTTCTTTGAATTATTATATGCATGATTTGATATCTTTGCAAGTCTCTTCGAATTATCGGTTTAGTTTGGCCTACTAGATTGATCTTTCTTGCAATGGGAGAAGTGCTTAGCTTTGGGTTCAATCTTGTGGTGTCCTTTCCCAGTGACAGTAGGGGCAGAAAGGCACGTATTGTATTGTTGCCATCGAGGATAAAAAGATGGGGTTTATATCATATTGCTTGAGTTTATCCGTCTACATCATGTCATCTTGCCTAAAGCATTACTCTGTTCCTATGAACTTAATACTCTAGATGCATGCTGGATAGCGGTCGGTGTGTGGAGTAATAATAGTAGATGCAGAATCGTTTTGGTCTACTTAATATGGACGTGATGCCTATATTTCATAATCATGCCTAGATATTCTCATAACTATGTGCTTTTCTATCAATTGCTCGGTAGTAATTTGTTCACTCACCGTAATACTTGCTATCATGAGAGAAGCCACTAGTGAAACCTATGGCCCCCGGGTCTATTTTATATCATATAAGTTTCTGATCTACAATTCTAGTTTACTATTTATTTTATTTTGCAATCTTTACTTTTCAATCTATACAACAAAAAAATATTTATCTTATTATCTTTATCAGATCTCACTTTCGTAAGTGACCGTGAAGGGATTGCCAACCCCTTTATCGTGTTGGTTGCGAGGTTCTTGATTGTTTGTGAAGGTACTAGGTGACTTGCGTGTAGTCTCCTACTGGATTGATACCTTGGTTCTCAAAACTGAGGGAAATACTTACACTACTTTGCTGCATTACCCTTTCCTCTTCAAGGGAAAACCAACGCATGCTCAAGAGGTAGCATCCCTTGCCGTGAAGGAGCACGAAGATTGGAACCAAAATAGGCGGCGAGGATCGACCGTCGGCCGTCTTTGCATTCCTCGAAATCGCCATCTCGGGAACGAGATGTTGATGCAAGACTACTTCGCGGAGAATCCAACTCGCACCTCTTCCGTAGAAGGTACCGAATGCGCCGATCTCTCTTTGTGAAAATTGTTCAAGGTTGCGAGGCCAATTGTCGGTATTTCACTCAAAGAAGAAATGTCACGGGCTTGAAGGGATTTACTGCATATCAAAAAAATCTCGATAGCTATGCGGGTAATTGCATACGACATTCCGGCTGACTATGCCGATGAGTACCTTTGCATTGGTGAAGATACCACAATTGAGTCAATGCGTAGGTTTGCCAAAGTGATCGTCCGGGTCTTTGGTCTTGAATATCTTCGGGCACCCAACGAGAAAGACACAAAAAAATTGATGGCATCTAATGAGAGAAGAGGTTGGCCTGGCATGCTAGGTAGCATTGATTGTATGCATTGGACTTGGAAAAATTGCTCGAAGGCATGTCAGGGAATGTATTGTGGCAAGTCTCGTGATGCAACAATTGTGCTAGAGGCCGTAGCATCCTTGGATTTATGGATTTGGCATTGCTTTTTTGCTATGTCGGGTACTCTCAATAATATCAATGTGTTGCAACGGTCTCATTTGTTTGCTAGGCTTCCTAGTGGTGATGCTCCTGCTTGCAACTACACTATCAATGGGCATGCATACACGAAGGGGTACTATCTTGCAGATGGTATATACCCTCCTTGGTGCACATTTGTCAAGAGCATCAAAGAACGCAAAACTAGGAAACAATGTGAATTTGCAAGGGTGCAAGAGGCGGCTCGAAAAGACATTGAAATAGCATTCATGGTTTTGCAATCTAGGTTTGCCATTGTTCATGGTCCTGCTCGTTTTTGGGACAAGCGGACCTTGAAAAACATCATGACATGTTGTGTTCTTCTTGACAATATGATTCTCGAAGATGAGAGAGGCATGAACTTGGAGTTCTTCTACGACAATGTGGGTACTTGTGTCAAACCAGCTGTTGGGGAATGCAGTAATTTCAAAAAAAATTCCTACGTACACGCAAGATCATGGTGATGCATAGCAACGAGAGGGGAGAGTATGATCTACGTACCCTTGTAGATCGCAACGGAAGCGTTGACACAACGTAGAGGAAGTAGTCGTACGTCTTCTTCCCGATCCGATCGATCCAAGCACCGTTACTCCGGCACCTCTGAGTTCTTAGCACACGTACAGCTCAATGACGCTCCCCGGGCTCCGATCCAGAAAAGCTTCGGGGATGAGTCCCGTCAGCATAACGGCATGGTGACGATGATGATGTTCCACCAACGCAGGGCTTCGCCTAAGCACTACAACGATATGACCGAGGTGGAATATGGTGGCAGGGGGCACCGCACACGGCTAAGGAACGATCACGAGGATCAACTTGTGTGTTCTAGGGTGCCCCCTGCCTCCGTATGTAAAGGATCCAAGGGGGGGGGGGGTGCGCCGGCCTAGAGGAGGGCGCAGGAGGAGTCCTACTCCTACCGGGAGTAGGACTCCCCTCCCCGTTCCTTGTCCAACTAGGAGAGGTGGAGGGAGAATAGGAAGGGGGGGGGGGGCGCCGTGTTGGGTTTCGTAGTAATTTCAAAAAATTTCCTACGCGCACACAGGATCATGTGATGCATAGCAACGAGAGGAGAGTGTTGTCTACGTACCCAACGCAGACCGACTGCGGAAGCAATGACACGACGTAGAGGAAGTAGTCGTACGTCTTCACGATCCAACCGATCAAGCACCGAAACTACGGCACCTCCGAGTTCGAGCACACGTTCAGCTCGATGACGATCCCCGGACTCCGATCCAGCAAAGTGTCGGGGAAGAGTTTCGTCAGCACGACGGCGTGGTGACGATCTTGATGAACTACAGCAGCAGGGCTTCGCCTAAACTCCGCTACAGTATTATCGAGGAATATGGTGGCAGGGGGCACCGCACACGGCTAAGGAATCGATCACGTGGATCAACTTGTGTCAACTTGTGTGTTTAGAGGTGCCCCTGCCTCCGTATATAAAGGAGCCAAGGGGGGAGGAGGCGCCGGCCAGGAGGAGGTGGCGCAGGAGGAGTCCTACTCCTACCGGGAGTAGGACTCCCCTCCAATCCTATTCCAACTAGGATTCCCAAGGGGGAAAGAGGGAGAGGGGTGGCCGGCCACCTCTCCTAGTCCTAATAGGACTAGGGGAAGGGGGGAGGCGCGCAGCCCCCTTGGGCTGCCCCTTTCTCCTTTCCACTAAGGCCCATGATGGCCCATATGGCTCCCGGGGGGTTCCGGTAACCTCCCGGTAACCCGGTAAAATCCCGATTTCACCCGGAACACTTCCGATGTCCAAACATAGACTTCCAATATATCAATCTTTATGTCTCGACCATTTCGAGACTCCTCGTCATGTCCGTGATCACATCCGGGACTCCGAACAACCTTCGGTACATCAAAATGCATAAACTCATAATATAACTGTCATCGTAACCTTAAGCGTGCGGACCCTACGGGTTCGAGAACAATGTAGACATGACCGAGACACGTCTCCGGTCAATAACCAATAGCGGGACCTGGATGCCCATATTGGCTCCTACATATTCTACGAAGATCTTTATCGGTGAGACCGCATAACAACATATGTTGTTCCCTTTGTCATCGGTATGTTACTTGCCCGAGATTCGATCGTCGGTATCCAATACCTAGTTCAATCTCGTTACTGGCAAGTCTCTTTACTCATTCCGTAATACATCATCTCACAACTAACATATTAGTTGTAATGCTTGCAAGGCTTATGTGATGTGTATTACCGAGAGGGCCCAGAGATACCTCTCCGACAATCGGAGTGACAAATCCTAATCTCGAAATACGCCAACCCAACATCGACCATTGGAGACACCTGTAGTACTCCTTTATAATCACCCAGTTATGTTGTGACGTTTGGTAGTACCCAAAGTGTTCCTCCGGTAAACGGGAGTTGCATAATCTCATAGTCATAGGAACATGTATAAGTCATGAAGAAAGCAATAGCAACATACTAAACGATCGGGTGCTAAGCTAATGGAATGGGTCATGTCAATCAGATCATTCTACTAATGATGTGACCTCGTTAATCAAATAACAACTCATTGTTCATGGTTAGGAAACTTAACCATCTTTGATTAACGAGCTAGTCAAGTAGAGGCATACTAGTGACACTCTGTTTGTCTATGTATTCACACATGTATTATGTTTCCGGTAAATACAATTCTAGCATGAATAATAAACATTTATCATGATTATAAGGAAATAAATAATAACTTTATTATTGCCTCTAGGGCATATTTCCTTCACGCCGCCCCTCCCTCCTTGTCCAATTCGGACTAGGGGGAGAGGGGGCGCGCGGCCTGCCCTGGCAGCCCCTTCCTCTTCTCCACATTAGGCCCATAAGGCCCATTAACCCCCCGGGGGGTTCCGGTAACCCCTCCGGCACTCCGGTTTTATCCGAAACTTCTCCGGAACCCTTCCGGTGTCCGAATATAGTCATCCAATATATCAATCTTTATGTCTCGACCATTCCGAGACTCCTCGTCATGTCCGTGATCACATCCGGGACTCCAAACTAACTTCGGTACATCAAAATGCATAAACTCATAATAACTGTCATCGTAACTTTAAGCGTGCGGACCCTACGGTTCGAGAACAATGTAGACATGACCGAGACACGTCTCCAGTCAATAACCAATAGCGGGACCTGGATGCCCATATTGGCTCCTACATATTCTACGAAGATCTTTATCGGTCAGACCGCATAACAACATACGTTGTTCCTTTTGTCATCGGTATGTTACTTGCCCGAGATTCGATCGTCGGTATCCAATACCTAGTTCAATTTCGTTACCGGCAAGTCTCTTTACTCGTTCCGTAATACATCATCTCACACCTAACATATTAGTTGTAATGCTTGCAAGGCTTATGTGATGTGCATTACCGAGAGGGCCCAGAGATACCTCTCCGACAATCGGAGTGACAAATCCTAATCTCGAAATACGCCAACCCAACATGTACCTTTGGAGACACCTGTAATGCTCCTTTATAATCACCCAGGTACGTTGTGACGTTTGGTAGCACCCAAAGTGTTCCTCCGGCAAACGGGAGTTGCATAATCTCAGTCATAGGAACATGTATAAGTCATGAAGAAAGCAATAGCAACATACTAAACGATCGGATGCTAAGCTAATGGAATGGGTCATGTCAATCAGATCATTCAACTAATGATGTGACCTCGTTAATCAAATAACAACTCTTTGTTCATGGTTAGGAAACATAACCATCTTTGATTAACAAGCTAGTCAAGTAGAGGCATACTAGTGACACTCTGTTTGTCTATGTATTCACACATGTATTACGTTTCCGGATAATACAATTCTAGCATGAATAATAAACATTTATCATGATATAAGGAAATAAATAATAACTTTATTATTGCCTCTAGGGCATATTTCCTTCGGTCTCCCACTTGCACTAGAGTCAATAATCTAGATTACACAGTAATGATTCTAACACCCATGGAGTCTTGGTGCTGATCATGTTTTGCTCATGGAAGAGGCTTAGTCAACGGGTCTGCCACATTCAGATCCGTATGTATCTTGCAAATCTCTATGTCTCCCACCTGGACTAGATCCCGGATGGAATTGAAGCGTCTCTTGATGTGCTTGGTTCTCTTGTGAAATCTGGATTCCTTTGCCAAGGCAATTGCACCAGTATTGTCACAAAAGATTTTCATTGGACCCGATGCACTAGGTATGACACCTAGATCGGATATGAACTCCTTCATCCGGACTCCTTCATTTGCTGCTTCCGAAGCAGCTATGTACTCCGCTTCACATGTAGATCCCGCTACGACGCTTTGTTTAGAACTGCACCAACTGACAGCTCCACCGTTTAATGTAAACACGTATCCGGTTTGCGATTTAGAATCGTCCGGATTAGTGTCAAAGCTTGCATCAACGTAACCTTTTACGATGAGCCCTTTGTCACCTCCATATATGAGAAACATATCCTTAGTCCTTTTTAGGTATTTCAGGATGTTCTTGACCACTGTCCAGTGATACACTCCTGGATTACTTTGGTACCTCCCTGCTAAACTTATGGCAAGGCACACATCAGGTCTGGTACACAGCATTGCATACATGATAGAGCCTATGGCTGAAGCATAGGGAACATCTTTCATTTTCTCTCTATCTTCTGCAGTGGTCGGGCATTGAGTCTGACTCAACTTCACACCTTGTAATACATGCAAGAACCCTTTCTTTGCTTGATCCATTTTGAACTTTTTCAAAATCTTGTCAAGGTATGTGCTTTGTGAAAGTCCAATTAAGCGTCTTGATCTATCTCTATAGATCTTTATGCCTAATATGTAAGCAGCTTCACCAAGGTCTTTCATTGAAAAACTTTTATTCAAGTATCCGTTTATGCTATCCAGAAATTCTATATCATTTCCAATCAGTAATATGTCATCCACATATAATATCAGAAATGCTACAGAGCTCCCACTCACTTTCTTGTAAATACAGGCTTCTCCAAAAGTCTGTATAAAACCAAATGCTTTGATCACACCATCAAAGAGTTTATTCCAACTCCGAGAGGCTTGCACCAGTCCATAAATGGATCGCTGGAGCTTGCACACTTTGTTAGCTCCCTTTGGATCGACAAAACCTTCTGGTTGCATCATATACAACTCTTCTTCCAGAAATCCATTCAGGAATGCAGTTTTGACATCCATCTGCCAAATTTCATAATCATAAAATGCGGCAATTGCTAACATGATTCGGATAGACTTAAGCATCACTACGGGTGAGAAGGTCTCATCATAGTCAATCCCTTGAACTTGCCGAAAACCTTTTGCGACAAGTCGAGCTTTGTAGACAGTAATATTACCGTCAGCGTCAGTCTTCTTCTTGAAGATCCATTTATTCTCTATTGCTTGCCGATCATCGGGCAAGTCAACCAAAGTCCATACTTTGTTCTCGTACATGGATCCCATCTCAGATTTCATGGTTTCACGCCATTTTGCGGAATCTGGGCTCACCATCGCTTCTTCATAGTTCGTAGGTTCATCATGATCTAGTAGCATGACTTCCAGAACAGGATTACCGTACCACTCTGGTGTGGATCTCACTCTGGTTGATCTACGAGGTTCAGTAGTATCTTGATCTAAAGTTTCATGATCATCATCATTAGCTTCCTCTCTAATTGGTGTAGGTGTCACTGAAACAGTTTTCTGTGATGCACTACTTTCCAATAAGGGAGTAGGTACAGTTACCTCGTCAAGTTCTACTTTCCTCCCACTCACTTCTTTCGAGAGAAACTCCTTCTCCAGAAAGTTTCCAAATTTAGCAACAAAAGTCTTGCCTTCGGATCTGTGATAGAAGGTGTATCCAATAGTTTCCTTTGGATATCCTATGAAGACACATTTCTCCGATTTGGGTTCGAGCTTATCAGGTTGAAGCTTTTTCACATAAGCATCGCAACCCCAAACTTTCAGAAACGACAACTTTGGTTCCTTGCCAAACCACAGTTCATAAGGCGTCGTCTCAACGGATTTTGATGGTGCCCTATTTAACGTGAATGCGGCCGTCTCTAGAGCGTATCCCCAAACGATAGCGGTAAATCAGTAAGAGACATCATAGATCGCACCATATCTAGTAAAGTACGATTACGATGTTCGGACACACCATTACGCTGTGGTGTTCCGGGTGGCGTGACCTGCGAAACTATTCCGCATTGTTTCAAATGTACACCAAACTCGTAACTCAAATATTCTCCTCCACGATCAGATCGTAGAAACTTTATTTTCTTGTTACGATGATTTTCCACTTCACTCTGAAATTCTTTGAACTTTTCAAATGTTTCAGACTTATGTTTCATTAAGTAGATATACCCGTATCTGCTTAAATCATCTGTGAAGGTGAGAAAATAACGATATCCGCCACGAGCTTCAATATTCATGGGACCACATACATCTGTATGTATGATTTCCAACAAATCTGTTGCTCTCTCCATAGTACCGGAGAACGGTGTTTTAGTCATCTTGCCCATGAGGCACGGTTCGCAAGTACCAAGCGATTCATAATCAAGTGGTTCCAAAAGCCCATCAGTATGGAGTTTCTTCATGCGCTTTACACTGATATGACCTAAACGGCAGTGCCACAAATAAGTTGCACTATCATTATCAACTCTGCATCTTTTGGCTTCAACATTATGAACATGTGTATCACTACTCTCGAGATTCAATAAGAATAGACCACTCTTCAAGGGTGCATGACCATAAAAGATATTACTCATATAAATAGAACAACCATTATTCTCTGATTTAAATGAATAACCGTCTCGCATTAAACAAGATCCAGATATAATGTTCATGCTCAACGCTGGCACCAAATAACAATTATTTAGGTCTAATACTAATCCCGAAGGTAGATGTAGAGGTAGCGTGCCGACCGCGATCACATCGACTTTGGAACCGTTTCCCACGCGCATCGTCACCTCGTCCTTAGCCAATCTTCGCTTAATCCGTAGTCCCTGTTTCAAGTTGCAAATATTAGCAACAGAACCAGTATCAAATACCCAGGTGCTACTGCGAGCATTGGTAAGGTACACATCAATAACATGTATATCACATATACCTTTGTTCACCTTGCCATCCTTCTTATCCGCCAAACACTTGGGGCAATTCCGCTTCCAGTGACCAGTCTGCTTGCAGTAGAAGCACTCAGTTTCAGGCTTAGGTCCAGACTTGGGTTTCTTCTCTTGAGCAGCAACTTGCTTGCCGTTCTTCTTGAAGTTCCCCTTCTTCTTCCCTTTGCCCTTTTTCTTGAAACTAGTGGTCTTATTGACCATCAACACTTGATGCTCCTTCTTGATTTCTACCTCCGCAGCTTTCAGCATTGCGAAGAGCTCGGGAATAGTCTTGTTCATCCCTTGCATATTATAGTTCATCACGAAGCTCTTGTAGCTTGGTGGCAGTGATTGGAGAATTCTGTCAATGACGCAATCATCTGGAAGATTAACTCCCAATTGAATCAAGTGATTATCATACCCAGACATTTTGAGTATATGCTCACTGATAGAACTGTTCTCCTCCATCTTGCAGCTATAGAACTTATTGGAGACTTCATATCCTCAATCCGGGCATTTGCTTGAAATATTAACTTCAACTCCTGGAACATCTCATATGCTCCATGACGTTCAAAACGTCGTTAAAGTCCCGATTCTAAGCCGTAAAGCATGGCACACTGAACTATCGAGTAGTCATCAGCTTTGCTCTGCCAAACGTTCATAACATTTGGTGTTACTCCAGCAGCAGGCCTGGCACCCAGCGGTGCTTCCAGGACGTAATTCTTCTGTGCAGCAATGAGGATAATCCTCAAGTTACGGACCCAGTCCATGTAATTGCTACCATCATCTTTCAACTTTGCTTTCTCAAGGAACGCATTAAAATTCAACGGAACAATAGCACGAGCCATCTATCTACAATCAACATAAACAAGCAAGATACTATCAGGGACTAAGTTCATGATAAATTTAAGTTCAATTAATCATATTATTTAAGAACTCCCACTTAGATAGACATCCCTCTAATCCTCTAAGTGATCACGTGATCCAAATCAACTAAACCATGTCCGATCATCATGTGAGATGGAGTAGTTTCATTGGTGAACATCACTATGTTGATCATATCTACTATATGATTCATGCTCGACCTTTCGGTCTCCGTGTTCCGAGGCCATATATGTATATGCTTGGCTCGTCAAGTATAACCTGAGTATTCCGCGTGTGCAACTGTTTTGCACCCGTTGTATTTGAACGTAGAGCCTATCACACCCGATCATCACGTGGTGTCTCAGCACGAAGAACTTTCGCACCGGTGCATACTCAGGGAGAACACTTCTTGATAATTGAGTGAGAGATCATCTTATAATGCTACTGTCAATCAAAGCAAGATAAGATGCATAAAAGATAAACATCACATGCAATCAATATAAGTGATATGATATGGCCATCATCATCTTGTGCCTGTGATCTCCATCTCCGAAGCACCGTCATGATCACCATCGTCACTGGCGCGACACCTTGATCTCCATCGTAGCATCGTTGTCGTCTCGCCGATCTTATGCTTCCACGACTATCACTACCGCTTAGTAATAAAGTAAAGCATTACATCGTGATTGCATTGCATACAATAAAGAGACAACCATATGGCTCCTGCCAGTTGTCGATAACTCGGTTACAAAACATGATCATCTCCTACAATAAAATTTAGCATCTTGTCTTGGCCATATCACATCACAACATGCCCTACAAAAACAAGTTAGACGTCCTCTACTTTGTTGTTGCAAGTTTTACGTGGCTGCTACGGGCTTAAGTAAGAACCAATCTCACCTACGCATCAAAACCACAACGATAGTTTGTCAATTTGACTCCGTTTTAACCTTCGCAAGGACTGGGCGTAGCCACACTTGGTTCAACTAAAGTTGGAGAGACTGTCGCCTGCAAGCCACCTATGTGCAAAGCACATCGGGAGAACCGGTCTCGCGTAAGCGTACGCGTAATGTCGGTCCGGGTCATCTCGTCCAACAATACCGCCGAACCAAAGTATGACATGCTGGTAGGCAGTATGACTTATATCGCCCACAACTCACTTGTGTTCTACTCGTGCATATAACATCAAACCATAAAACCTAGGCTCGGATGCCACTGTTGGGGAACACAGTAATTTCAAAAAAATTCCTACGTACACGCAAGATCATGGTGATGCATAGCAACGAGAGGGGAGAGTATGATCTACGTACCCTTGTAGATCGCAACGGAAGCATTGACACAACGTAGAGGAAGTAGTCGCACGTCTTCTTCCCGATCCGATCGATCCAAGCACCGTTACTCTGGCACCTCCGAGTTCTTAGCACACGTACAGCTCGATGACGCTCCCCGGGCTCCGATCCAGCAAAGCTTCGGGGATGAGTTCTGTCAGCACAACGGCGTGGTGACGATGATGATGTTCCACCGACGCAGGGCTTCGCCTAAGCACTACAACGATATGACCGAGGTGGAATATGGTGGCAGGGGGCACCGCACACGGCTAAGGAACGATCACGAGGATCAACTTGTGTGTTCTAGGGTGCCCCCTGCCTCCATATATAAAGGATCCAAAGGGGGGGTTGTGCACCGGCCTAGAGGAGGGCGCAGGAGGAGTCCTACTCCTACCGGGAGTAGGACTCCCCTCCCCGTTCCTTGTCCAACTAGGAGAGGTGGAGGGAGAATAGGAAAGGGGGGCGCCGCCCCTCCCTCCTTGTCCAATTCGGACTAGGGGGAGAGGGGGCGCGCAGCCTGCCCTGGCAGCCCCTTCCTCTTCTCCACATTAGGCCCATAAGGCCCATTAACCCCCCGGGGGGTTCCGGTAACCCCTCCGGCACTCCGGTTTTATCCGAAACTTCTCCGGAACCCTTCCGGTGTCCGAATATAGTCATCCAATATATCAATCTTTGTGTCTCGACCATTCCGAGACTCCTCGTCATGTCCGTGATCACATCCGGGACTCCAAACTAACTTCGGTACATCAAAATGCATAAACTCATAATAACTGTCATCGTAACTTTAAGCGTGCGGACCCTACGGTTCGAGAACAATGTAGACATGACCGAGACACATCTCCAGTCAATAACCAATAGCGGGACCTGGATGCCCATATTGGCTCCTACATATTCTACGAAGATCTTTATCGGTCAGACCGCATAACAACATACGTTGTTCCTTTTGTCATCGGTATGTTACTTGCCCGAGATTCGATCGTCGGTATCCAATACCTAGTTCAATCTCGTTACCGGCAAGTCTCTTTACTCGTTCCGTAATACATCATCTCACAACTAACATATTAGTTGTAATGCTTGCAAGGCTTATGTGATGTGCATTACCGAGAGGGCCCAGAGATACCTCTCCGACAATCGGAGTGACAAATCCTAATCTCGAAATACGCCAACCCAACATGTACCTTTGGAGACACCTATAATGCTCCTTTATAATCACCCAGTTACGTTGTGACGTTTGGTAGCACCCAAAGTGTTCCTCCGACAAACGGGAGTTGCATAATCTCATAGTCATAGGAACATGTATAAGTCATGAGAAAGCAATAGCAACATACTAAACGATCGGATGCTAAGCTAATGGAATGGGTCATGTCAATCAGATCATTCAACTAATGATGTGACCTCGTTAATCAAATAACAACTCTTTGTTCATGGTTAGGAAACATAACCATCTTTGATTAACGAGCTAGTCAAGTAGAGGCATACTAGTGACACTCTGTTTGTCTATGTATTCACACATGTATTATGTTTCCGGTTAATACAATTCTAGCATGAATAATAAACATTTATCATGATATAAGGAAATAAATAATAACTTTATTATTGCCTCTAGGGCATATTTCCTTCACCAGCTAGAGACGCTAACCGCATTAGAGCTTTTCTTCAGACCTACAAGGAGATTGAAAATGCAAACACCCACTTTCAGCTTCAGCAGGACCTGATTGAGCACCATTGGCAAAGGGTTGGGCAATAACGAAATTCATTTTTCTATTCATTTTCATTTAATTCATGTGTGATTTGTATTCGTGACAAGTTTTATATTGAATTATTTAGTTTGCTTCGGTGATTTGAATAATTATTTGTAATGTGGATGATTGTTGTATTGTGGTATTGATATTTTCTCTAATATGTGCATATGTGTCAAATTCAGATCAAACCGCATCTGATTTGCGGGCCAGCACATGCGACGGCTGAGCAGACCCCGCATAGTGGAACTGTAAAACAGAATATTTGTGAATACTCAGTTCTACAGTTCTGCTATGCGGGGTCTGCTCGGTCGTCGCCTACGCCGGCTAGCAAAACCATTTTTCCACGAACTGTAAACGAGTTTCGCGGGTCGGCGATATACGAGGTCTGCTAGAGATGCTCTTAGAGATTCTTTGGTTGGCGTCCTAGTCCTAGGAAAGAAAATACTTGCATAGCCTGGATGTGCTCCATACTTATCATTAGGCTGGCTAAGTTAAAATAATAATTAGGTTTGCCGAGTTAAGAAATTAAAATAAAATAAACTACTTGGTCCAGACAGACCCTAAAACCTGTATGTACATTTTCCTATTGAGATCTTTCTTTTGAGTCAATGTCAAAGTTTCTGGCTGACTTGTTGTCTCCATTTATATTTGCCCTGATGCTTCTCTTGCTGGATAGACAAATATTTCACCTGCATGTCTTTCATTCGTTTACAGTACAACCCATTTACATATTATTTTCTTGTACTTGTCAAACTACAGTTTACCACAAAAGAGAATGTCCTCCATGAAAATGTCAAATATTTCACTAACATGTGTTTTATCTCTTTTCATATTATTGACATGTACTTGCAAGCAAAAGTTTACCAGATAACAACGTATCCTCCACTAGTGTCGTGGAATTGTCACGGCAGATGTCCTAGTGAAAGGACTTAGTTGTGGAGCCATCGCAACTCGGAAGCTTAAAGGGGTTAATCGGGACAAAGGACACGAGAGGTTTATACTGGTTCGGCCCCTTGCGGTGAAGGTAAAGCCTAGTCCAATTGATGTGGTATTGCTAGGTTTCGATGACCAAGGAGAGAAATACGCTAGCTTGGCTCTTAATCTGTTGTTTCTTGCCCTAAACCGCCGTCGGGTCATCCCCTTATATACACGGGTTAACGCCCTGTGGCCTACAGAGTCCCGGTCGGCTCATACAATGTGTCCAGCTCGGTGACATCTTTTACATGCCTTACTTTACAAGTCTTATTCATACATGGTGGTTTACACTTACGTGCCTTAAGACGCCTCTGGGCTTGGGCCTACTACAAGCCTTATCATAAACCGTCACCTTGTATACTCTTCGGGCTTCCTTTAAGCAACCCACCATTGTGATTGACCCGGCCCCTCCTGGGCGGGTCATTCCTAGTAGTCATATCCTCAACATTAGGCCCCAGGTTGATTTGAACTTTGTTCATGTCAATCTTCAAAACTTAGAAAAAATCCATCTACCACAGCTGTGAAAACCTTGTAAGCCGCCATGACGTCACCTTCAGAAAATTTGGAAACCCTCCATGACATCATCTTTAACGGATCCTTATCTTAAATGTCTTCCGAAAATTGAGGTGTCCATTTAGTTGGATAATCATTATTTTAGCCTTCCTCGATTTTCGCACCTGCCTTTTCACCTTTCTCCTTATAAATAGGCACAGCCAGTCTTCCTCATTCTTCTTCTTCCTTCTCTCGCGACCCCTCTGTAGCTCGAGCTCCGTCGCCGCCGCAGCGCTCACCGTCGTCCTCAACCTTGGCCGCTGCATCACCCTGAGTTTGTCTAGAGAACGGCGGCGACCCTCCGCAGCAAATTTGCGTCCGTAAGTTTTTGCCTTTCCGCACCTTAGATCTACATTAGGGTTTGCAAGTTCGTCGGTGTTCTTCGCTGTTCATCATGCATTCTTTGTAGTTTCTCCACTGCATCCTCTTTTGATCCAAAAGAAGCATAAAACTCCTGCGGTAGTTGTTTCACATCCATTTCAGATGCTAGTAGATCCCTTTTTCTTGCTCAAAAGGCCTCCTTAGAACTGATGAACTCCTTTGCACTAGTTTTTTTTAGGTCTAGACTTATTTTCCTTTTTTAAACAATCTTGATCCAAAATAGTAGCAGCAGCCAGTGAAACTTGTTTATCTTAGTACTTAGCCAATTTTTTGTCGTTGGCCTCCTTTGAATATCTTTAGTCACGGCGGCTTATCATGCCGGCTCATTTTTCCTTCATATATCATTAGCCCTTATTTAAGCCGCCATTACGCATCTGTATTGCAAATATTTACCTGTGATTCCACCATTTAATTTAAGCCAGCAAATTACTTCCTTTTTAGCTTGTCTTCTCACCATGCCGCCAAAGACGACGACAGTTTGCAATTGGGTCCCTTCCACAGTCACGGATGCCACTCTGAAGGATTTTGTTACCATTGGATTTTTACCGGAGAAGAACATTATGTCCTACCGCGCTCCTGACCCGGTCGAAGAAAGACCTTAGCCTAAGGACGACGAAGTCATCATTTTTACTGATCATATGAACCGGGGTTTTTCACCACCCGGCTCAAAATTCTTCAGAGATGTTCTGCATTTCTTCAAGCTTCATCCACAAGACCTTGGACCCAATTCCATATCAAATATCTGCAATTTTCAAGTTCTCTGCGAGGTTTATCTTCAAGAACAACCCACTGTTGAACTCTTCAGAGAGTATTTTTATTTGAACCGCCAGAATGAATACACCAACGACCCCAGCCTGGAACTTGATGGAATTTCGATTCAGCGCCGACAGGGTGCCGTCTTTCCCTTAGTAGTATTTCCAAGCCATCCCAAGGATTGGAACCAAACTTGGTTTTATTGCAAAGACACGTCGCCAGCTGATGAAAAACCAATGTCGGGTTATCGCGCGGAGCATCTTGACTCTAAGTTTCTACTCCCTGACAAGCTTACTGCCGCTGAACGTAAGAAGCTCCTCCCAAGCATCAAAAGGATTCAAGCCTTGTTGGGAATCGGCTTAACTGGAGTTGACTTGATCCGTTGTTGGATCGCATGGCGGGTCATCCCTCTGAGCCGCCGCTTTGACTTGATGTATAACTATGCCGGAGGACCAGATGACCCTCTGCATCATAGTTCTGTACAACTGACTGAAGAGGCCATTGTTGAAATGTCAACTACTCTCGTAAACAGTAAATATGAGGACTGCAGTAAAGTTGGATTGAATCCTTTCTGCAAACTTAACCCGGCACTAGAGGTAAATCCCCTTGACCCCTTGTTCCTTCAGTAGTTAAGTACTTGCATGAATTTTAACCTATTATCTGCCTACATGCCAAATCTGACTTTTGGAAGGCCAAATATGATCATGAAGCTGCCAAGAAGACCAGAGCCGCCGCCATAGCTGCCAAGAAGACGACCCGAAAATCCAAGAAGAAAAGAACTGCTTCTAATATGTTCAAGCTGGATGATGTTTCTGAGTCGGAGGTAGCCCTTGACTCTCTTGGCCTGCTTTTTAACAACCTTATTGACATTGACTATTGCCAGGATGACATGGGGGCCAGCCAGGCAGTAGAAGAAGAGGTAAATATTTCCTCCAACTCAGAACCTTTGCCAAGACAGAAACCTCGACTGGTTTTTTTGACCTTGAAAACAGCAGGAGAGGCTCCTACTGTGCTGTATTAAAATAAGAAGTAGTTACATCTTATGTACATGCTCTTGAGCGAAAGCCCTCAAGGAGAGAGAGGAGGGGGGGAATGAATAGAGTCAACTAGGGGAAGCTAATACAAATGGTGGATGACTGAAAAGGTTAGAGGAGAGGATTAAATTACAAAGCTAGGGCAAATAAAGTAATGTAGTCCCAATGAGCTTTGTCTACTCTAAATTTGAGCCAGAGGAGGTCTTCCTTGGTTCTTCCCCTCCAAGCTGCCAAAGAAGGTGGTATCTGCCTGAAGATAAAGTTATTCCTTTACTTCCAAATATTCCAGGCCACAATACCCACAAATTCAAAGAAAATTTCCCCGTTAAAAGATCGTCTGGCAGCTTGGATGGCTTCTATTCTGGAGAGGTGCAAGTTCCAAACAATCCCCACTTTCTGCCAGCAAGAAGAGCTAAAGGGACACGTGAAAATTAAATGCTCAATGGTTTCTTCCACCTCAGTGCTACAAAGGATGCAGTTGAAACCTTCATTGATGTTAAAGTGACGTCTTCTGAGCATGTTCCTAGTATTTAATCTGTCTGCCAGCAAAAACCACATAAATACCTTAAGTTTCATATGCAGTTTAGATTTCCAAATCCAAGCAAATGGAGGAGGCGCCACAATATCCTTATGACAGTGCTCATATAATTTTTTGGGAAAGTACACATGCCCCCAGACATAACTCCAAGAATCCACTGCATCCAAGTGATTAATGCTTTCTGGTTTGAAAGAAAGCACTAACTGCAGTTCCTCGAACGCTTCTGGCGAGAGGGGGATGTGGAACATGTTGGACCAATCATTAGAAGCATAGAACTCTACCACCGAGCAATCCTCATTAATTACAAAAGAAAAGAGGCATGCAAAGCGGTCTGCCAGAAGAACCTCATGCCATTTGTCATGCCACATGGCAATATTTTTACCAACACCAACCAATGGGGAAGAAATACCTCTGAAAATTGGCATTAACTTGCATATTTGTTTCCACCAAAAAGAACCACAGATCAGGGACGCATGGGGCACATAGTTCAAATAATAGGAGTCCCAAATGAGTCTGACCCAAGGTAGCTCGGCCCTGTTATAGAATTTATCAAGAAATTTGAGCAGGAGACTCTGATTCTGGACTTTGATATTAAAAACACCCAGGCCCCCATGCGCCTTGGGGAGGCAAACTCTTTGCCAAGCAACCAAAGAGTTACAAGATTCACCTTGTTCATTCTTCTTGGTCCAAACAAATCTTCGTCTGACCTTATCGAAGTAATTTAAAAAACCGACATTAAGCTGCAACGTGCACATAGCAAAATTGATCATGGAAGTAGCCACAGAATTGACCAAAGTTATCTGAGAGGCATGACAAAGAAGCGAGCAAGTATTGGACAGTCTTCTCTCAACTCGATCCACAAGAGGCAATAGATCAATCATAGAAGGCTTGGTGGTGCCGAGAGGGAGGCCCAGGTAGGTAAAAGGCATTTTGCCTATCTTACAACCAAACCCAGCAGCAAGATCGACAGCAATGGATGGGTCTACATTGATTGGCACCAAAATAAACTTTTGGAAATTAATTTTCAGACCCGAGGAGAGAGCAAAATCTTGAAGGATTTTCTTAAGGTGGAGTAACTGCTCCTTACAAGCCGGGAGAATAATGATTGTATCGTCGGCATATTGAATGATGGGGAATTTACCCTATCCTGGGATTGGTAGGCTCAAATTTCCTTTAGCAAACTCATCATTAATCACATATTGCAATAACTCCACCGCTAAGACAAACAATAAAGGCGACACTGGGTCGCCCTGACGGACTCCTCTTTTGCACTAAAAAGAATTACCAGGAATAGAGTTCAGTAGGACCGAGGAATGGCCAGAGGCCAATAATAATCTGACCCACTGAATCCATTTATTATAAAACCCCAACTTGTCCATCATGGAAAAATCAGATCGTGTTCGACTAAATCAAAGGCTTTTTCAAAATCAAGCTTTAGAAGAACAATTTCTCTACATGAATGCTCACATTGGTGAATATACTTGAACGCCCAAGCTAAACAATCCTGAATGGATTTACCTTTAATAAATCCATACTGATTCTCATGAATTATTTTGAGGATAACTTTTTGAAGGCGATCGGCTAACAGCTTAGTCAATAATTTCAGGCAACAGTTAAGCAACGAGATGGGACGAAAGTCATTCACCGCCGTAGGGTTTAATTTTTTAGGTATGAGGGTGATTAAGGACGAGTTGAGACAGTCCAAAGAAACTCTGCCTTCCCAAAAGCTCTGACATAGATCATAAAAATCAAACTTGATTATTTCCCAGCATGATTTCAAAAAAACACCCATTAAAGCCGTCCGGTCCCGGTGCTTTGTCAACAGGAAGCTGCATAACTGCCTTATCAATTTCATCGTGAGAAAAAGGTTGAGA
The DNA here is from genome assembly GCF_018294505.1 of Triticum aestivum. Classification (NCBI taxonomy): domain Eukaryota; kingdom Viridiplantae; phylum Streptophyta; class Magnoliopsida; order Poales; family Poaceae; genus Triticum; species Triticum aestivum. The sequence goes on from NC_057809.1 coordinate 150,741,485, forward strand.
TAGCTCAGAAAGATCAACATTGGCCAAAACAAGAGCATCCAGATTGAACTTCATCTCAGTTGGAATAGAAACTCCCAGCCTATCTCGGAAAGCATGAAAAAGAGCAGCAACTTTGCTGTCATGATCCTCCAACACCACCCCGTTTTCAAGAGTCAGCACAGGAATAGAATTAAATCTATGTCTTTCCGTGGCCATCCGTTGGAAGAACTTAGTGTTTTCATCCCCAAACTTGATGTAACAAATAGTACACCTTTTACGCCAGTATTGCTGCTTGTAATCTTGAAGACGGATAATATGAGCCTTAAGAATTTGTCTGAAATTCCATTCATGAAGAACGACCCGACGTTTCTCCTCAATGCCGTCCAAGAGTTTCAGAGCTTTTTCTGAATTCTCAAGCAGTAAAGGGAGACACGAGAGGGCTTTACTCCACTGACACAGAGCGTGAGCAAGCGCTTTAAGCTTACCATTAATTCGTCTGGCCGGATCAGCAGTCTGAACTAAAGATTCCCACGAGTTCATGACCACATCTTTGAAACCTGGGTGAGAGATCCAAAAAAATTCAAAGCAGAAAAGTTTGGATCTAACAAAACTGGACTGAACAGAGAAGAGGCATGGAACATGATCAGAAACTGGTCTCGCAAGCGATCTTACCGTCGTATTTGGATAAGAGGAGGTCCAATGATTCGATGTGAGGAACCAATCCAATTTCTCTAAAAGGGGCTCCTGTTGCATATTACTCCATGTAAACGTAGCACCACGAAGAGGAATTTCCACCAAACTTTGGGATCTAATGATATCATTGAAAGTAATCATATCAGCCAAATCTCCTTCGGGACAGTTTCTATTTTCTGGCGAACGTATAAAGTTAAAGTCACCCATTAACACTCAATCCTCCGATGCACCAATTTGCACATCATATAGCCATGAGACAAAATTTAAATGTTCTTCTCCTGTGCATGGACCATAGATATTTGCAAGGGTCCAAGCGTGAGACGAGTGCATGGACTTAAACAAGATTACTAATGCCCATTGCGCCGAGAAAGATACTGTACCAGAAAATCTTGCACTATTCCAAATCACCAGAAGCCCACCCGAGGCACCTATGGAGGGAACGAACGCAAACTATTCGAAACGTTTCGGGCAAAACTTACGCAAATAGGAATGATCGAAGTGATCACGCTTTGTCTCCTGAAGACAAATTATTAAGCACCCCGAATTATCAATGTGAGAACGCAGTGCGAAATGCTTTTCATCCGAGCCAATACCACACACATTCCAGCAGATAATATTCCAAGATCTAGCAGCACGATTCATACCAAAATAAGGTTCGATAACACACACTTGGAATGAAACCTAAGGAGAAATAAATAAGCCTCGCGCCACACGACTAGCTAATAAAGGGAGGTCTTGAGTACACAAACACGAACATAAACAGATAAAGCCTACGATGAAGAGAGGCGGAAGGCGCATAAAAGTGGAGAACCAAGGCATTAGACTCAGGGATGAGAATTCTCCCTCGGAGCAAGCAACTTGTCTTGAGAGAGCTCGGACAGAGGAATGCCACACTCCACCGACCCCATCTGCTGAATAGATGCAATTGAAAGATGTGCAGGAGCAGAACAGGGCACCGCAGCAGTAGCAGGATCAGGAACCGACAGGACCAAAGCAGGAACAATTGCAGATTTGCACTTGCGTGAATCAGACGGCATGTCCACCTTGAACCCATGATACATGTTGTTGCGACTGCTTCTACGAACTTCAGAAGTGATCAGCGGAGTTGCAGCCCTAGGCTTTCTTCCTCTCTTTTTGCCTGAACTAACAACAGGAGCATCAGAAAGGATAGTAGGGGACCTGTCTAGTAACCGAGGGCCAGAATCACCAAAGATAGCAACATCATCAGAAGGAACAGGCTCAGCAGCAGGCAAGGACAGTAACTCAAGAGACCCAGGTGTATCTTCAAAGCTCAACTTACGCGCCACTTTCCTTGACACTTGAGGATGAACAGAGCCAGCTGCAAGGACAGCTAGAACACTGAAAAACCTGATCAGCTTAGGGGGAATCACCGGCAAATTGAAGAACAGACTGTCCCTACCAGGTTTTGGGTTACGCATGCCCTTAATCACCGACAGAGCAAGATTGAACACATCAGGGATAGCTTCAAAGCTCTTGGGAGCAGGTTCAGACCAATCCACAAACTGAAAATTGTCACTCAACAGACAAAAATTGATCTGTAAGGCTTGATTGTTACTTGTGCAAACATTATTAACAGAGCCAGGAGACGCAGCATTAGCATTCATAACCAGAGGCTCCTCATCCATGGACGCAGATGCAGATATGTTATCATTATAAGCAGAAAGCGCACTATCAACAACATTAGGTTCAAGAACTAATCCATCAGAAAACCTTACTCCATGTTCCCTTAACATCTCTTGATAGTTGTTTTGTCCTCTGACAAGAACAAAATCAGGCGAAGGAGGAGCAACCAGCTGAAGATTAGCGGCACTTCCACCAGAAGGTATGACCCCACCTAGACCAAACACCCCATTGCGCACCAACCAAGCCTGCAACCTGACTTGGAAAGCTTGTTCAGCAGTAGTATGAGGACCAAACAAAGGGCGAGCATCACCATTAGGAGGCAAAGGATCTTCACCATCAAGAGGAATGTCGTTCTCAAACACATTTGCTCCGTCAGACCTGAGAATAAAAATAGGTACAGTCCAAGAACGCCTCTGTCCCCCCATCTGACGCATAACAAAATCCTTTGGAACCACCGACGGACTCATAACCCAGACTTGAACAAGAACCCAGACAAAGGTTCGCGAGGACTAAACCAACTCAACAACCTGCCAAAGTGAGAAACTGCTTTCTCCACCCAATACCGCGTCTGGTAATCTTGTGGAAAAGCAAGCATAAGGACCCAAGTATAACGACCCAGAGCCGGCATGCGCATATTAATTGCTTCATCATGTTTGACAAAAGTGACCTCTACTTCCTCATATAGCATATAGGTTTTTCCAATGAGAGCATCTCTAAGTGGCACAGTACGGATGCAAAACAGACCAAGGCCAAGCGGGGAATCCTCAAAGAAGTGAACAGAGTAACCATCATGGTTGAGCATACCAGCAAGAGCAGATCTGGCCTCCTGTCGCAGATGAACTGGGATAGCATTACTGGTCTCCGCGATGAGGAAGCGATCATGGTTCAATGGCGGATGACCACTGAGCGCCATATCCACCCGAGCCTTGCGATCGGGAGGCCCCTGCTCCACTGTCATACCATGGGGTAGGAACGCAAGCGGGTTGACAGGGAAGTTCGCCATCTTCTTGGAAGAGCAGAGAACGAGGGTGGAATAGGATAAAGAGGAATATGAGGCGTCCAGCGGTAGGTGAGATTGTTTTATGGGAGCCTTTGGAATCCAAACCGTCAACCTAGAAAATCTCAACCTTTTGCAGCCCACCACCGCGTGACCATAGGCCCAGCAATATTGACACCGTGGGGACGCCGAGCAAATAGAGGCAACATGGCCCACCCGAAGGCACCTGACGCAAAAATGCTGCGGGTTTTTGGGTAACCATTTAAGATTTGGCTGAGCAGAACTTATCTTATCTGGACTAGTATGAAAAGCTGGCATTGTTTGCGGGAATGGCCAAACGAGAAACAATGAAAACAACGTCGCCGAGCCTGACAATCCATTGCCAGATGACCAAAACAGAGGCAAGTCGTGCATGCCAAATAATGATTATTAATAAAAAAGATAATATCCTGAGGTGAATATCCTGCACGAAAAAGATCCGTGATATCTTCTAGAGAGAAAACCTTGCGCGAATTCAAAACTGGCTCAGCCCAACCATCTCCAAAAATTCCGGGCTGAAAAATAGGTGAGGACCGCAGTGGAGGTCGCGTTTCCATGCAAAATGTAAACTGACCAAATTTGAATGGACAATCCGAATGAGAAACAACCAATGAATCGTCCACCGCATTAAGATTACAATTATGATCGGAATCCTCCTGTCCCCCACCATTAAATGCCGCAATCCATTTAGAAGCCTGTGCACTAGAGGCACCACTCTTTGCAAGATGAGTCTTAATACCCAGGGGTTTACATTGATGGCCATGCATAGCATTCAAGAGATCTGCCAAAATGTTATGCAGATAACATTGGTGCGTACGCTTCCGATTGGTATGCATCATCCATTCCGAACCAACCTTGGGCTCCCGACGATCCAAAACAAAGGGCTTGCCATGAAAGAGATTGAATTAACAATGGAAAGCTGGCATGCGACAACCCTTCAAAGTGCAAATGAAATGACCCACACGGTTGGAGGCAACCGAGAAACGGAGAAGATTATCCGAGGGCATTAACACGTTGAACCTCTTGAGATTGCCTCCAAAGCAGGAGTAGAGCACCATGGAGATAGAATCCACATCCAAATGAAAAGAACTCGAATGGAAAAGAACCACCAGAAAGAACTCCGAAGAGGAGATAGATCCATCAAAGTGGACCGGAGAGTGGAACCGACGACGCACTTGATCGGCCACCTTCTGGCCATACGAGAAATCCCAGTCAATGAGCGCATCCATCCTAACAAACTAGGAAGATCCATGGAGAGATCCATCGGCATGGTGGAAGCAGGTGGGAGGGGAGGAGAGGAGAGGTGGGAGGGCCATTCCAAGTTGAGAAACCTCGACTGGTAACCCGGAAAGTAAGGTTTTCACACCCTTTGGCTTATTTGGATCCTCATTTTCTTTTGAAAAAACAGCAACATGAGAGCCGCTGTCAGGCCCGGACCAGTGAATATAATGAACTGCCCTCCGGCTTACCGAAAACTCCTTGGAAATGCCAGAATGAGGTTTCTTTCACCTTTGACTTTTGATTTTTCAATGAATCTATTTCCTTGCTATTTTAACTATGTTGTCACTTTTGCAGGAGATTTCTCTTTCTTCTGGCGATTCTTCACAAACTCAACTTCCGGCTTTCAAGACTGCCCCTGGGTAAAGAAAATTATCTTTCTTCTGCATCTTTAAGTCCGTATCATTATACTGACTCATGAAAATCTTCTTAGCGGTCAAGCAAAGCCCAAGAAAGCCAGGGTGACTAAGCCGGCGGAAGACCCGAAAACCGCTGAACCGGCAATACCAACTTCTGCTCCTGAACATTCTGAAGCACCAGAAGACCCTGCTATCAACGTTCAATCAGACCTTCCTGAGCCGTCAGTTGATGAGACCATTCTCAATCCATCTACCGTCGGGCCGTCCAGCTCAGCTAACCCGCCGGCGACTTCTGATAATGATGTTCTAATCACTGGTAGTAGATTTGTTGAGCCGGGCAATCCAACTGTACTGGCCAGGCACTCTGCCAAACAGGAGGCTTTGGAGAGGCAGAAAGTGCGGTTTAACGTTTCTCACTATGCTCACCTGAGTATTAGCGACGTGCTATCTGGATACCTCAGTCATGTGCATTCTAGCCGTGACTCTGAAATTGAGATGGCCAAACAACTGCAACTGAAATATGAGGTATACTCTCCGGCTTTCATTGGTTTACATATGTTCTGCCAGCCCCCAAGTCTCTGGATTATGATGAACCTGAATGATCTGTAGACTTTGTGATATAGGTTGATGCTCTGCCTTAGATTTTCCCTAAGTCCAGTGGATTAGCATAAATTTCACCTGTAGTCCCCAAGGGCCGGCTTAATTCATCATGAATGAACCGGTACTTGACTTCATAACTGTCTTGAATCAGTCCAAACAAATATTGTTATCCGGCTCAAGATGAAAAAACTTTCTTAATATCATGCATTAGCCCCCAAGTGCCAAGCGTTGTTACTTGTAAAACACTTGGGACTTTAATCATAGAAGAGTCATTTTTGCATTTTAAAAATTGCTTTGGCAGACATTAGCCCCCAAGTGCTGAGTGGTGTTGTGTTGCAAAGCACTTGGGACTTTAATCATTATGACCTTTATTGAAATATTTTTTTGACACACCTGTGCATGTCTGTAGACCGCCATAACTGAATTGGGTTCTTAATTGACTGATGCAAAGACCCAGCTGGCGGCTCAAGAGACTGAGATAAAGAATGCTGACTCCAAACTCCAGTTGAGCCTCTCTGAAGCAGAGAAACTGAATACTAGTTTTGATGTGGAGAAAAAATCCTGGGCTGATGAAAAAACCTTGCTGATACAACGTGCTGAGACAGCCGAGGCGGCTCTCAAGGAGGTTACCACGGAGCTCACCGGTTTAAAAAACCGTGTGTCTCGGATGGTCTCTGCAATCTTTGGTGAGTCATTGTATTATTTACTTAAACTCTATTTTTAACAGAAATATAAGCCGTCTACTTAACCTTTTAAAATACTCATAGGTCCACGGAGCAGCAATCTGAGCCAAAACAGCTTGACAAAACTTAAGGCGGTTTACAACCTGGTGGAGCAACTGTACACTGGAGCTCAACGGGCGCTTGCCATTATCTTCCCAGCCAACCAAGGACCAAACCTCTTGAGTGATGTTTTGAAGAAGTTATCTATCTTACCCGCCAGATTCCAAGAGGTCAAGCGGTCTTGTGCAAGAGCTAGAGCCCTAACTACTCTAAGCCGCTCCAAAGCCTGGGTGCCGGAGCTAGACCCGGCAGACGTAGCCAAGGGGTATCCCAGCCTTAAGGAAGATGGGACTCCATTTGATCAAGATGATTTTGCTGCTTTTGTGAAGGGAGTTCGTCCTCAGGCTACCATCCTTGGTGATGAGACCAATATTGATAAGTATCAGCAGGGTTTTGACGTTGAAAATAAAAAGATGGCGACTCCTTCATATAAAGTGACAGATCTCATCCCGCCGGTTCGCCAACACACATTTGCCCTAGAGGTTGACCCGACTGGTCTAATTGATGATGAAGCTGAGTTCGTTGCTCTTCATGGCTTTGATTGGTCCAAGCCCAGTTTCCAACCAGTGGAGGAAGATGAACCGACGCGGGAGGAGTCGTGACCATCCAAATAATCCAGCTAAGATTCAATGAATCAGCCTTAGCTTAACATCTACTTAGGAGAAAAAACAATTTTAACCTTTTGGGCTCCCAACGCCTTGTAATAGGCTAGCTTAAAACTGCATGTTCTACCTATGCCGCCATGCATATCATACTGCATACGACATTTTATCCGTCATGTCAATATATTCTTTATGTCCTTCACACATCTGTAGTGTGTAAATCTGTTCCTGTATGTAAAAGATGAGAAACTGTCCTGGCGGTTTGTCGCTGGACGGCTCAAAACACCCAATACATAACTATGAAATTACCATAACAGAATAATTAGGGCTAGATGTAAAGATAAATAAGGCTGGAAAGCCTTTGATGAAAGAAAACAGAGATAAGTCTGTTTATGAACGACAATATCATACCTGTGTTCTCTAATTCCGGACTGCCGGCTTACGTGACCCAGACAGTAAGGGTGACAACCCAATCTTTTTAGAAGTCAATACTTCCATATGCCTGATAACTGTTATACATTGGCAACTTATTGTGAAATAACCAAGCCGGTTTAAATTGAAACCATACTTACAGTTAGATTCTAGACAACAAAAGCTAGTAAAACAAAAGAGTATCTTTCAAATAATGTAAATCAAGCGTCGAGAAAAATTTGGAGGCTTCTGATTTGAATACAATCAGTAAACCGGACCAAAGGGGTTAAGCTAGGATTCAAATACGATCATGTAGCCCCCAGTGGCTTTGGCGTTGCATCGATCAAGAGGGTACCGACAACGATGTTCTCTTTGGTTCGAATACGACCTATGTTTGAACAGGAAGCCCCCCAATGACATTGAGAGGTTTTGAACGACCCTGATTCGAATACGATCCAAGTCGGACCCAAAAGGGGTTAAGCTATGATTCGGATACGATCAAGAAGCCCCCTAGTGAGTTTGGCTTTGCGCCGATCAAGAGGGTTATGACAGCTATGTTCTCTTTGGTTCGAATACGACCTATGTTTGAACAGGAAGCCCCCTGGTGACCATGAGGTTTTAACGGCTAGATTCGAATATGATCATGAGCCGGACCAAGAGGTTTAAGCTAGATTCAAATACGACCAACCTCCAATTGGTCGTCTTATACTTAAGATAACAAAGATATGTGATCATTAAATAAAAAAGGACAGAGGTCCTGCTTTATTACTTATCATAATATATACAACATCAAAGTATGTACATTATGAGAGCCGGTGGCTCAAGTGTAGTAAGGCCGAAGATGAGCAATATTCCACGGCCGGCAGGTCTCCTCTTCTGACTTACGTGAGTCTTTATGCTCTCGAACATAGATAAGGTAGTATGACCCGTTATTCAAGTTCTTACTGACCACAAAGGGTCCTTCCCAAGGTGGGGATAGCTTGTGCGCATCAGACTGATCCTGGATGAGCCTGAGCACTAGGTCACCTTCTTGAAAGGTTCTTGACTTAACCCGGCGACTGTGGTAACAACGCAGGTCCTGTTGGTAAATCGCTGAGCGGGCTACCGCTAAGTCACACTCTTCATCCAATAAGTCAAGCGCATCCTGGCGGGCTTGTTCGTTATCAGCTTCAACATAAGCCGCCACGCAAGGTGAGTCATGACGGATGTCACTGGGCAGAACTGCCTCTGCTCCATAAACCATGAAGAAAGGCGTATAACCCGTAGATCTGTTAGGGGTAGTATTGATGCTCCATACCGAGGGTAACTCTTCTACCCAACAACCCGGCATCCGTTGTAAAGGAACCATAAGCCGGGGCTTGAGACCTTTTAAGATTTCTTGATTTTCTCTCTCAGCTTGACCATTGGATTGGGGGGTGAGCTACTGACGAAACATCAAGCTGGATATGCTCATGTTGACAAAATTCCTCCATAGCACCGTTGGACAGATTAGTACCATTGTCAGTTATAATGTTGTGTGGAAAGCCAAAACGAAAGATCACCTTTTTCATGAACCGAACCACTGTGGCTGCATCACACTTACTAACCGGCTCTGCCTCAACCCATTTTGTGAATTTGTCAACTGCCACCAAAAGATGTGTCTTTTTATCTTTGGATCTTTTGAAAGGTCCAACCACATCGAGCCCCCAAACTGCAAACGGCCAATTAATTGGAATCATCCACAATTCTTGAGCCGGCACGTGCGCCCGTCGTGCAAATTTCTGAGAACCGTCACACCTACTGACCAAATCCTCCGCATCAGCGTGAGCCATCAGCCAGTAAAAACCATGACGAAAGGCCTTGGCTACAAGAGATTTTGACCCGGCATGATGGCCACAATCTCCTTCATGGATCTCATGAAGAATTCCTTGACCTTCTTCAGGAGAAACACAACGTTGAAACGCTCCGGTGACACTGTGATGCTACAACTCACCATTGGAAATTGTCATTGACTTAGACCGCCGGGTTATCTGTCTAGCCAAGGTCTCATCCTCCGGCAACTCACCCCGGGTCATATAAGCCAAATACGACACTGTCCAATCTGGAATGACATGAAGAGCCACCACCAATTGTGCTTCTGGGTCTGGAATGGCCAAGTCCTCCTCTGTAGGCAACTTGACAGAAGGGTTATGCAGAATATCTAAAAAAGTGTTAGGCGGCACCGGCTTACGCTGTGATCCCAGCCGGCTTAAAGCATCGGCCGCTTCGTTCTTTATGCGGTCAATGTGCTCCACTTGATAACCCTTGAAGTGTCCAGCAACAACGTCAACCTCACGGCGATAAGCCGCCATGAGAGGGTCCTTGGAATCCCACTTGCCTGATACCCGCCGAGCCACCAAATCTGAGTCGCCAAGGCACCGTACCCGGCTTAAACTCATTTCTTTAGCCATTCGAAGACCATGGAGTAAGGCCTCATACTCAGCTGCCTTGTTAGTACAAGGAAACATCAACCGCAACACATAACAAAATTTGTCACCTCAAGGAGAAGTTAAAACAACTCCAGCCCCCGAGCCTTCCAATTGTCTGGACCCATAAAAATGAATCGTCCAATATGTGTTGTGTGGCTTCTCTTCAGGTATCTGCAACTCCGTCCAATCATTAATGAAGTCCACCAGTGCTTGAGATTTAATGGCAGTACGTGGCACATACTTTAAACTGTGAGACCCAAGTTCAATGGCCCACTTGGCGACTCGTCCTGTGGCTTCTCTATTTTGAATAATATCTCCTAAAGGAGCAGAGCTAACCACAGTGATAGGATGACCCTGAAAGTAATGCTTAAGCTTCTGGCTTGCCATGAACACCCCATAAACAAGATTCTGCCAATGTGGATATCTCTGCTTGGACTCAATGAGCACCTCACTGACATAATAAACCGGCCATTGAACCTGATGTTCCTTGCCAGCCTCCTTGCGCTCTACAATAATGGCCACACTGACAGCGCGTGTGTTAGCAGCCACATATAACAACAACGGCTCCTTCTCGACGGGAGCAGCAAGAACCGGCGGCTCAGCGAGCTGTCTTTTCAGATCTTCAAAGGCAGAGTTAGCATCATCACTCTAGATAAAATTATCCGTCTTCTTCATCATTTGATACAACGGCATAGCCTTCTCACCTAACTGGCTTATGAACCGGCTTAAAGCTGCAACACGACCTGCTAGCCGCTGAACGTCATTGATGCACGCTGGCTTAGCCAAAGACGTAATCGCCTTAATTTTCTCTGGGTTAGCCTCAATGCCTCTGTTAGACACCAAAAAACCCAAAAGCTTGCCAGCTGGGACTCCAAAAATGCACTTGGCCAGGTTAAGCATCATCTTGTAGACCCGGAGGTTGTCAAAGGTTTCCTTCAGATCATCTACCAATGTTTCCTTCTCTCTGGATTTCACCACTATATCATCCACATAAGGATGAACATTACGCCCAATCTGATTATGAAGACAATTCTGCACACACCGCTGATAAGTCACCTGGGCACTCTTAAGTCTAAAAGGCATAGATACATAGCAGAAGGCTCCAAACGGGGTAATGAAAGCCGTCTTCTTTTGGTCCTTAACTGCCATCTTGATATGATGATAACCAAAATAAGCGTCCAAAAAACTCAAACGCTCACACCCCCTGTAGCATCAATGATTTGATCAATACGAGGGAGAGCAGAAGGATCAGCCAGACAAGCCTTGTTTAAATCTGTGTAATCCACACACATACGCCAAGTGCCATTCTTTTTGAGCACAAGCACCGGGTTAGCCGACCACTCTGGGTGAAAAACTTCAACAATAAACCCGGCTGCCAAGAGCCGAGCCACTTCTTCTCCAATAGCCTTGCGCCTTTCCTTGTTGAACCGCCGAAGAAACTGCCTGACCGGTTTAAGCTTTGGATCAATATTGAGAGTGTGCTCAGCAAGTTCTCTCGGTACACCCGACATGTCAGAAGGGTTCCATGCAAAGATGTCCTGATTCTCATGGATGAAATCGATGAGCGCGCTTTCCTATTTGGGATCCAAGTTAGCACTGATAATGAATTTTTTGGATGAGTCACCAGGCACAAAATCAATCATCTTGGTATCATCTGCTGACTTAAACTTCAGCGCCGGCTCATGCTCCATAGTTGGCTTCTTCAAGGATGTCATGTCTCTCGGGTCAACGTTGTCTTTATAGAACTTTAACTCCTCCGTCGCGCAAACTTATTCCGCCTAAGCAGCATCACCTTCCTCACACTCTAAGGCTATCTTCCGGCTTCCATGCACTGTGATAGTACCTTTATAACCCGGCATCTTGAGCTGCAGATAAACATAACACGGCCGTGCCATGAATTTTGCATAAGCCGGCCGTCCAAACAGAGCGTGATATGGGCTTTTGATTTTGACCACTTCAAAAGTTAACTTCTCAGCCCTAGAATCATGCTCATCTCCAAAGGCTAATTCCAGTTCAATCTTACCAACTGGATATGCCGACTTACTAGGCACTACTCCATGGGAAACAGTGTTGGACGTCTTAAGACTTTTGTCAGTCAACCCCATGCGACGGAATGTCTCATAATAGAAGATGTTGATGCTACTGCCCCCGTCCATGAGTACTTTAGTGAATTTATACCCACCAACATGAGGCGCCACCACCAAAGCCAAATGACCCGGATTGTCAACCCGGGGAGGGTGATCCTCCCTACTCCACAGAATAGGCTGCTCAGACCATCTCAGATAACGAGGAACCGCCGGCTCAACCACGTTGACCGCTCTCTTATGAAGTTTCTGGTCCCTTTTGCATAAACTAGTGGTGAATACGTGATACTGCACACTGTTCAGCTGCTTTGGGTTACTCTGATACCCGAATTGCTGCTGCTGCTGACTACCTTGGCCAGATTGCTAATTATAGCTGCCTTGATTGCCTTGAGGGACCTGGCCATGAAAGCCGCCACCGCCTGAATTGCCGCCCGGGCCATGAAAGCCGCCACCACCTGAGCCGCTGCCAGGTCCATGATTACCGTCAAACATGTTAGAATTCTTGAAAGCCTTCATAATCGTACAGTCTTTCCATAGATGGGTGGTCGGCTTCTCCCGGGTGCCGTGTCTTGGACAGGGCTCATTTAGCAACTGTCGAGGGTGGGACCTGACCCGCCTGACCGAGGAGGTGTCCTCCCCTTACGCCGTTGATTGTTTCCCTGTGCATTTGTGTTAGCCACAAAGTCCAGACTACCGTCAGCCTTACATTTATTTTTACCTCCTTGATTTGTCGGGTTATGCTGGTGACCTTTGCCGTTGTCGTTCTTCTTTCCCTTCCCTGTCTTCTCTTCATTAGACGCAGGATCCTTGGTACTATCAGAGTCGGCGTATTTGACCAGAGCCGCCATCAGCTGGCCCATGTCATTGCAATCACGCTTGAGCCACCCTAGCTTCTGTTTCAGAGGTTCAAAACGGCATTTTTTCTCCAACATTAAGACCGCGGAGCCGGCATCCATCTTATCAAATGAAGGTATTATTTCCTTCACCCGGCGCACCCAATTGGTCGTGGATTCACCTTCCTCTTGCTTGCAATTAGTCAAGTCCACAATCGACATGGGTTGCTCGCATGTATCTTTGAAGTTCTGAATAAACCGAGCTTTTAACTCTGCCCATGAGCCAATGGAATTGGGTGGCAATCCCTTCAACCAAGTGCGAGCTATTCCATCCAACATTATGGTGAAGTACTTGGCCACCGCTGCATCACTGACCTCCAATAACTCCATGGCCATCTCGTAACTTTCAATCCATGCCCCGGGTTGTAAGTCAACTATGTAATTAGGCACCATATGAGGCACCCTAAAATCCTTTAGCAAACGCTCATTAGGCAGAGCCGACACCAAGCAAGGGACACCTCCAGTCCTCATGGTCACACCTGCTACAACAGAGGTCGTTGGATAAACCGGAAAAGCTTGGTGAACCGCTTGCCCAGCTGCCTGTTGAACCGCCCGCTCAGCCTCTTGGCGGATCCTGTCCTGGTTAGCCAAGTTAAGAGCTCCATCACGCGCCGGGTCATGCCTGCGTGGCTGGTTACAGCGCTGGGCATTGCTTGACACGGCCGCTGAATTCATATGCCTGCTATAGCTTGGGCTCCGGTTTGGGCGAGGGGTTGAATGAATCCTGTCTCGACTGTAAGAGTATGACTACAGCTGCGCAAGAGCCGTCTGAAGAAGTTCTCAGACCCTTCGCGTTTCGATCGTCGTTGGAGAGTCGCCTTCCATCAGGAGAGCCGCAAAACATGCCAATGCAGCGATCAGATTCTCCAAAGGGTTAGAAAAATGCCCCGGTGGTGTTGGTGTATAACGAGGCGGAACAATATTCACATGAGGGGTTCCATTGCCCGTGGCTGAACCGGCGCCCCAGCCCCGGGTGTTGCAATCTGGTTTGCCTCTGGCAGATTGCTGGGACCGGCCCCGGGTGTGTGGAAGAGATTCCTAGGATCGTAAGTCAGTGCAGACGTGATTGAGTCTTCTGGTGCCTTCTCCTCATGACCTCGTTTGATGCGTTCAGATTCATCGAGAGCTGAAAAGCCTTTGAGTGAAGCTTCTGAGCCCGAGCGTCCAAAGCCACCCGCTCTGCAGCCATCCGGATGTCCTCTGCTGCCAAGTTTTCATTGGCTTGTGCTACCTCCCCACGTAACTGTGCCACCTTCGCATCATGCCGAGCCTTATCCACCGGTTCGACCATGGCGGTCAACAGGGTCGTCATCCTATCCATGAGATCCATCAGCACCTGAGCCGGTGGTCGCGTGGGGTCTCCTGACCCGGCCGCTGCCGACCCGGTGGTTATCGCTGCCGCAGCCGTAGAGTTTTGAACGGGCTGTGTACCAGTCATGAAGATCCCTGCTCTGTTCGGCGGCCCAAAGGGGTCCGGAATACTACTGCCATCGGAACAGCCCCCAAGCCCGCCATCTTGTAGTTGATACAATGAATCCGTCTCACCTGTGGACGACTCGCCGTCAGAGCAGACAGCCGTCTCACCTCCATCCACAGATCCTTCAGAAAACTCCCCTCCATGGATGCAACCCACGAAGGCACGCCTCACGGCGGGCTGAGTCCAGGCGGGTCTCTCACGTTGAGCTGTCTCAATGAGGTCGGTGCAGATGTCCGGCTCAGGGCCCGGCTTGCTGATCCGGTCGATGAAGACGTGGATTCTGCCAAAGGGGACCCGGTACCCGTACTCAATTGAGCCAGCGTCGGGGGCCCAGCCTGCATCGTCGATGTAAAGCTTGCTGCGATGACTCTTGGTCATCCGGCCCACATCGTATCCCTTGAGCCCTTCGAAGCTGCCCTTCAAGAACTCAAATCCACCGTGCGCTAGCCCCACGGTGGGCGCCAACTGTCGTGGAATTGTCACGACAGATGTCCTAGTGAAAGTACTTAGTCATGGAGCCATCGCAACTAGGAAGCTTAAAGGGGTTAATCGGGACAAAGGACACGAGAGGTTTATACTGGTTCGGCCCCTTGTGGTGAAGGTAAAGCCTAGTCCAGTTGATGTGGTACTGCTAGGTTTCGATGACCAAGGAGCGAAATACGCTAGCTTGGCTATCGATCTGTTGTTTCTTTCCCTAAACCGCCGCTGGGTCGTCCCCTTATATACACGGGTTGACGCCCTACGACCTACAGAGTCCCGACCGGCTCATACAACGTGTTCGGCTCGGTGACATCTTTTACATGCCTTACTTTACAAGTCTTATTCATACATGGAGGTTTATACTTACGGGCCTTAAGCTGCCTCTGGGCTTGGGCCTACTACAAGCCATATCATAAACCGTCACCTTGTATACTCTCCGGGCTTCCTTTAAGCAACCAGTCATTGTGATTGACCCGGCCCCTCCTGGGCAGGTCATTCCTGGTAGTCATATCCTCAACAACTAGAATATTTTAGTGAAGCCATCTAATGTGAGTTCGGCTTCAGAGTAGAGTGGAGTGAGGATCTTCTAGGCACGCCGACAGGCTTCATGTGCAACGAAAGAATTCTTGGTGGAGAGGTTGCGAATGCGATTGACATCCACAAGAAGACTTTGCATCTGACACTTCATCCAGTCATGATGCCTATCCTGCTTCTGATGGAGATAAACTAGAAGTTCTCTATCATTTAGGGCACGAGCACGCTTGTGAGGCCTTTGAGGTACAGTACTGGCGGTTGCATTAGTGTTGGCATGATGCGACAACCTAAGCTGGCCAACGAGGGGGCCAACAGTAGTCGTGGGATTTGGCACATGAATGGCTTCAAGGGGCGCTGAGAAGCTTTGGAAGGCAGCATAGTCTTCGCGAATGGGTTCCTTGGCAAGTACTGGATAGACGGCTTCATGAGACATATCAACTTCAAGCAACAAGACAACATGATTGCGCACTGAAGCTTGATAGTTGATTTAAGAGCGAATCTTAATCAACCTCATTATCCATGGTGCATATATATTTTGGCCAAATAGATCAATGCCTAAAGCTGCCAACTACCTGATGAAAAAGTCATGAGTGTTGAAGCGGATGCCATTGAGAATGTAGAAGACTAAAGTCTTCACTTTGCCTTCAATCTTTGTGTGAGGAGAGTGCCCATTGATTGGCCACAGAGTATGCCGCACAATGTGGTAGATGGTGTGAGGCAAATACTCGAGATCATTGACGAAGAAGTGCGTTGGGTACTCAGCATCTGCAGGCAATGGCTTCATCATGCTCATCATTTGGCTCATGTTAGGCTCTGGCTTCTCGGAGATGCTCTCAATTTCCTTCTCATATAGCTGACAACCTGGCTCATAAAGATCACCAGGAGTGGGCAGGGAAGTAAGCTCGATGAAATCCTGAGCTTTGGCTTCATGATGAACATCTCCTGTCATCCACTCAAAGATCCATGTCTTCAGATCCCTATTGCAGCCTGATATGTGCAGAGAGGCATAAAATTGGAGCAGAAGCTCTTCATCTAGTGCTCCTTGTCGACAACAAATGGGGGCAAGCCAACATCTCTGAAGTAGTCAAGGAATGCAATATTTCAAAAAAATCCTACGATCACGCAAGATCTATCTAGGAGATGCATAGCAACGAGAGGGGAGAGTGTCTCTACGTACCCTCGTAGACCGAAAGCAGAAGCATTAAGTAACACGGTTGATGTAGTCGAACGTCTTCGCGATCCAACCGATCAAGTACCGAACGCACGACACCTCCGCGATCTGCACACGTTCAGCTCGGTGACGTCCCTCGAACTTCTAGATCTAGCTGAGGTCGAGGGAGAGTTTTGTCAGCACGACGACGTGTTGACAGTGATGATGAAGTTACCGACACTGGGCTTCACCTAAGCACTACGACAATATGATCGAGGTGGAAATCTGTGGAGGGGGGCACCGCACACAGCTAAGATCAACTTGTGTGTCTATGGGGTGCCCCCTCCCCTGTATATAAAGGAGTGGATGAGGGGGAGGGCCGGTCTCCTAGAGCGCGCCCCAAGGGGGGGGGTCCTACTCCTACTAGGAGTAGGTTCCCCCCCTTTCCTAGTCCAACTAGGAGGGGGAAGGAAGGAAAGAGGGAGAGAAGGAAAGGGGCCCCCAAACCCTACTCCAATTCGGATTGGGCCTAGGAGGGCACGTGCCACACCTTGCCGCCTCCTCCTCTCTTCCACTATGGCCCATCAAGGCCTATTAACTCCCCGGGGGGGGGGGGGTCCGGTAACCCCATGGTACTCCGGAAAATGCATGAACTAGTCTGAAACCTTTCCAGTGTCCAAACATAACCTTCCAATATATCAATCTTCATGTCTCGACCATTTCGAGACTCCTTGTCATGTCTGTGATCTCATCCAGGTCTCCGAAATACCTTCAGTACATCAAAACACATAAACTCATATACCGATCATCATCGAACGTTAAGCGTGCGGACCCTACGGGTTCGAGAACTATGTAGACATGACCGAGACTCATCTTCGGTCAATAACCAATAGCAGAACCTGGATGCTCATATTGGTTCCTACATATTCTATCAAGATCTTTATCGGTCAAACCGCATAACAACATACGTTGTTCCCTTTGTCATCGCTATGTTACTTGCCCGAGATTCGACCGTCGGTATCATCATACCTAGTTCAATATCATTACTGTAAAGTCTCTTTACTCGTTCTGTAATGCATAATCCAATAACTAACACATTAGTCACATTGCTTGCAAGGCTTATAGTGATGTGCATTACCGAGAGGGCCCAGAGATACCTCTCTGACAATCGGAGTGACAAATCCTAATCTCGATCTATGCCAACTCAACAAACACCATCGGAGACACCTGTAGAGCATCTTTATAACCACCCAGTTACGTTGTGACGTTTGATAGAACACTAAGTGTTCCTCCGGTATCCAGGAGTTGCATAATCTCATAGTCATAGGAACATGTATAAGTTATGAAGAAAGCAATAGCAATAAACTAAACGATCATAGTGCTAAGCTAATGGATGGGTCAAGTCAATCACATCATTCTCTAATGATGTGATCATGTTCATCAAATGACAACTCATGTCTATGGCTAGGAAACTTAACCATCTTTGATTAATGAGCTAGTCAAGTAGAGGCATACTAGTGACACTCTGTATGTCTATATATTCACACATGTACTAAGTTTCCGGTTAATACAATTCTAGCATGAATAATAAACATTTATCATGATATAAGGAAATATAAATAACAACTTTATTATTGCCTCTAGGGCATATTTCCTTCAAGTCTAGCCATGGCATCACAATAGAGGTGCTTGTGCGGGAAAATCCGGTCCTGGTTGTATAAGAGGCATGAGTAAGAGCTTCTTTCAAGATGACTCCAGAATCTGTCAGAAGAAATCTTGGGCTTCTTGTAGGGGTTCTTGGCCTTCTCGAAAAAACTGTTGTGCTCGGCTTCACTCTTGAAGCTTTTGGTGTAGCTGTAGGCTTTGAGTCTTTAGATTGCGGCTCATCTTAAGTAGCGTTAACACTAGCTCGTTGCTCAGCAATGTCTGTGAGAATCCCATTGAAGTTGTTAAAGGGGTCAATAAGATTTGGTTCGGCTTCATGACTGCCATTGGGCCTAGGCTCAGCTAGACTTGGGTTGAAGTCAATCCCAAGGTCCGTCTTGTTTTGGACAGCTAAAGCTCTTGCAAACTGAAGGTTGGCTTCAAATAGATCATCTTCACGACACAATCGAAGACTACATGGGTCGTCATTCTGAGGCATTGGCCCTCTGACCATAAAAGGAAAGAAGCCTCTCTGAATGGCTTCAGCCTTGGTCTTGGGGTGATGTTTCTTGTGCACAATATCAGCCCAAGGTGGCCTCACAATGTTTTTGTCAGCATATTCAGGAGTCACAAAGTGGTACAGAAACCACTGCTCTCCCGAGTACCTAAAAATGAATCCATTGAACTTGCAACTTGCGCTCTGCATAAGATTCATCTGGATCAGACTTGTACATCTCAAAAAGATCTGGAGGCAGGTCCTTTACAGTATTATCACGATGCTGTCTGCCACCTTTCTTTGCAGATTTGGCACTTGCCATTGGCTTCACAAGACTGAATGGTTTCACAAAAGTGATAGGCTTCGCTTTGCTGGTCAGACAAGAACTGGCTTCAGGAGATTCAATGTGATGCTATAAGAATTCTGCAAATGAATGTAGACTATGAGAACCAAGAGACTCGCCCACGGACATGTACCCGTGACATCATTAGATATGCGAGGGAAGTAGGAGAGGTCATATGCATTCTCAGAGGTTTGAAGATAAATTTAGTTTGAAGACATTGACCTCATAGTGTGAAGACATTCACTTATAGAGATAAGTTGGTTCCAGATTTATACGAATCCTCAATAGGTACAAGTGAGGAATCAAACTAGTTGTGAAGCATAAGTGATATATAGTTCTTGCAAATAATGAGATGCAGAGAAGAAAAGATCTAGATTTGGAAGTAGTAAAGCAACTTCCTGAAGATTTAGAAAGTTCATCGGATCTAACAAGCGGTAAAAAGTATGCTATTATTTACCGCCAAGAACAGTTGAAGAACTGCTAGACGAAGAAGGACGGAGGCCAAGCAGTTCGATCTCCCGCGCCCTAACTTGGCGGCGGTAGACACCTACGGTGGCGGCGAGAAGGAGAGTTCCCGTGGCTGGCATGAAGACGATGACGGAGAAGTCGCAGCAGCCAAGCGCTTCGCCTCCGGCGACGACAGTAGGGTTTTGAGCGAGACAGCGAGGGGACTAAGATTTAATGACTGCGACGGCTGAGTATTCATAAGTAGGGGAATGGCGTAGTGAATTTACTCAGCTACCCCTAGCGGTTCACATCTAAGCTACACGTGGCACACATGCAACAAATTAAATATCGAGCCATGGCCCCGATTTGTCGGGTGGTCGTTTGATGTCTACTATGCAACTTTATTCTTGTAGACACGTGTTGGGCCTCCAAGCGCAGAGTTTTGTAGGACAGTAGAAATTTTCCCTCAAGTGGATGACCTAAGGTTTATTAATCCGTGGGAGGCGTAGGATGAAGATGGTCTCTCTCAAACAACCCTGCAACCAAATAATAAAAATTCTCTTGTGTCCCCAACACACCAAATACAATGGTAATTTGTATATGTGCACTAGTTCGGCAAAGAGATGGTGATACAAGTGTAATATTGATGGTAGAAATATATTTTTATAATCTGAATAAATAAAAATAGCAAGGTAGCAATTGATAAAATGGAGCAAAAACGGTATTGCAATGCTTGAAAATGAGGCCTAGGGTCCGTACTTTCACTAGTGCAATCTCTCAACAATGCTAATATAATTGGATCATATAACCATCCCTCAACGTGCAACGAAGAATCACTCCAAAGTTCCTCTCTAACGGAGAACATACTAAGAAATCGTTTTTAGAGTACGAAACCTCCTCGAAGCTATTCTTTCCGATTGATCTATACAAGAGTTCGTACTAAAATAACACCGAATAATTTCATATTCATAATACTCAATCCAACACAAAGAACTTCAAAGAGTGCCCCAAGATTTCTATCGGAGAAACAAAAGACGAGAACATGCATCAACCCCTATGCATAGATTACCCCAATGTCACCGTGGGAATCCGCGAGTTGAGTGCCAAAATACATATCAAGTGAATCAATATGATACCATTGTCACCACGAGTATTCATATGCAAGATACATATCAAGTGCTCTCAAATCCATAAAAGTATTCAATCCGATAACAATGAAATCTCAAAGGGAAAAACTCAATTCATCACAACAAGATAGAGAGGGTAAACACCATATGATCCGACTATATTAACAAAGCCCGCGATACATCATGACCGTGACATCTCAAGAACACGAGAGAGAGAGAGAGAGATTAAACACATAGCTACTGGTACAAACCCTCATCCCCGAGGGTGGACTACTCCATCCTCATCGTGGTGGCCGCCGAGATGATGAAGATGGACACCGGTGATGATTCCCCCTTCGACAGAGTGCCGGAACGGGGTCTAGATTGGTTTTCGGTGGCTACAGAGGCCTACGGCGACGGAACTTCTGATCTTGGTTAACCCCGAGGATTTTTGGAATATTTGGGATTTTATAGGGCAAAGAGGGGTGTGGGAGGCCACCGAGGTGGGCACAACCCACCTAGGCACGCCTGGGACCCCAAGCGCGCCCTGCGCCCTGGTGGGTTGTGCCCCCCTCGGGGAACGCCCTAGGTGCTGCTCTGGCCCATTGGGAGTCTTCTGGACCATAAAAAATCCACAAAAAGTTTCGCGGTGTTTGGACTCGGTTTGATATTGATTTCCTGTGATGTAAAAGATATGCAAAAAAAGCAGTAACTGGCACTGGGTCAATTGGTTAGTCCCAAAAAATGATATAAAGTTGCTATAAAATGATTGTAAAACATCCAAGAATGATAATATAACGGCATGAATACTTCATAAATTATAGATACGTTGGAGACATATCAGCATCCCCAAGCTTAATTCCTACTCATCCTCGAGTAGGTAAATGATAAAAGAAATAATTTATGAAGTGTGAATGCTAGCAAAGTGCACAAGTTTGATGAATGACAATTTCAATCACTTTTCCTAGCATCAAAACAGCAATTATTTCTCATAAAATTTCTCATGTTAAAGTAGCAACCAATTCACATGTTAAGGTTCAAACAATGAATTCTCTTGAAACTCAACAACCTATGTTCTCAGTCACCAAGCAATTGCAATTCAACTTATTCAACAGAGTTTAAGTAAGAGCTCCACATACTCAACCATCATATAGTATTCTATGATTGATAACACTCACCTCATACACATGAGCAAAACGTTTCAACCAGACACATAGAAAGATAGGGGATTATTGTTTTGCCTCCCAATGTATTCACCTCAAGGGTGATGTCAACAGTAATAACTCATGCTACCCATATCCAACTGGACATATGTGCCTAGATCTTTCCTCACCACATGATTCTTGCCAAAAGAGAAAAAATAAAAAGGGAATAGAGAGAAAAACTTTGACTTTTTTGCATAAAAGTAATTATTAAAAAGTAAAAGATAGGCCCTTCACAGAGGGAAGCAGAGGTTTCCATGCGCTTATTTATTTGTATGCTCAATCCCTTAGTGCAAAAGAACATCACGTTATATTGCCCCTTATGATAGCAACCTTTATTATGCAGTCTGTCACTTTTATTCTTTGCCATCACAAGTACGTACAAGGTGCAATTTTCTCTTACACTAAATGATCTAACACTTTTAGAAGTAATTTTTATTGCCTTATTGCATCGATGACAACTGACTTGAAGGATCTTGCTCGATCCTTAGGTAGGTTTGGTGGACTCTTGAAGATAAGATTTGCGTTTAAGGGTTTTTTGGATGCACAAGTAGTATCTCTACTTGATGCAGAATTTTTGGCTAGCAAAGATGGGGGGCAAGCACCACATGTTGAAGGATCTATGACAATATAACTTCTATGTGAATATGAACAAACATAAACCATTACGTTGTCTTCCTTGTCCAACGTCAACAATTTTGGCATATAATATTTTTGATGGGGGCTCACAATCACAAAAGATTTCCAAGATAGTGTATTTGCATGTGAAAGTTCTCTTCCTTATACTAATTATTCATGAATTGCTTGCATAACCAATATTATGATTGTCAAGCTTCAAAAGATTTCACTTTCTAAACCCAATGTGAAGCTACCACTAGGCATGATATAATTTCAACTTCATGATATCCAATTCATTCAACAATTTATTCATAGGATATAAGTGAAGCACAAGAGTAAATGTCAAGCTACTCCAAAAAGATATAAGTGAAGATCAAGCGAGTAGTTATGTAAATGGGTAGCTATTTGAGGACTCTCTCTTATTTAAAAGTTTCATATCTAAGTATTTTATTAAAACGTCAAGCAAAACAAAACAAAATGACATTCCAAGCATTGCACAACTCATGTGAAGAAGCAAAAACTTAGGCTCAACTGATACTAACCGATAATTGTTGAAGAAGAAAGGTGGGATGCCTACCGGGGCATCCCCAAGCTTAGATGCTTGAGACTTATTGAAATACTATCTTGGGGTGCCTTAGGGATCCCCAAGCTTGAGCTTTTGTGTCTCCTTAATTCCTCTCATATCATGGTTTTCCTAAATCTCAAAAACTTCATCCACACAAAACTCAACAAGAACTCGTGAGATAAGTTAGTATAAATCAATGCAAAACCTTATCATTCTCTACTGTAGCAAATCACTAAAATTATTATTCAACATTGTACACTAAATGCTTCTGCATATTTAATACTCCTATCCTCAAATAGAATCATTAAACAAGCAAACATATGCAAACAATGCAAACATAACAGCAATCTGCCAGAACAGTACAGTCTATAAAGAATGCAAGAGTATCAACACTTATTAAACTACAAATATTATGAATATTTACCACACTGTAGAAAATTTATCAAATATTATTTTTCAAAAAGTTTCAACATTTTATCACATTCTGACTTTTCTAGGGAATATTTGCAACATCGATAAACTTTCTGTTTTAAAACAACAACATGTAGACTTGCAAAATAAGCATGGAAAAGGCTATACTTGACATTTTTATCAAAATAAAAGATGCAAAACATTATTCTAAATAACAGCAAGCAAATCATAACAAAATAAAATGACGCTCCAAGTAAAACTCATACCATGTGACGAATGAAAACATAGCTCCAAGTGAGGTTACCGATAATGTTGCAGATGAAAGAGGGGATGCCATTCGGGGCATCCCCAGGCTTAGTTTCTTGGATCTACCTTAGATATTAACTTGGGGTTCCTTGGGAATCCCCAATCTTAGGGTCTTGTCACTCCTTATTCTCCTCATATCGACATCTCACCCAAAACTTGAAAACTTCAATCACACAAAATTTAACGGAACTTCATAAGATAGGTTAGTATGATAAAGAGCAAACCATTTCACTTTGGTACTGTCAAAGACAAGATTCATAATTGTTTACACACAATTCCTATTGTACCATATCATTTCCATAATTTATATTGAGCAATATAAGCCGTAGAAACTAGAAAACAAGCAAACTATGCATTGAAAACAGAATCTGTCAAAAACAGAACAGCCCGTAGTAATCTGTACTCCAACCATACTTCTGCTACTCCAAAAATTCTGAAAAATAGGAAAACCTGGATAATTTGTCTATTAATCTTATGAAAAAATAATCAGCATTTTATCACACTTCTGTTAAAAAGGAGAATTGTTTTCCTGAGCTCAAAAGTTTATGTTTTTCAGCAAGATCAAATCAACTATCACCATAAGCCATCCCAAAGGTCTTACTTGGCACTTTATTGAAATGAAAGCAATAAAACATGATTACTACAGTAGCCTAATCATGTTAACTTACAAAAAAGTAGGTAAAAGTGTTGGGTTGTCTCCCAACAAGCACTTTTCTTTAATGCCTTTTAGCTAGGCATGATGATTTCAATGATGCTCGCATAAAAGATAAGAATTGAAACATAAAGAGAGCATCATGAA
This sequence comes from Triticum aestivum, assembly GCF_018294505.1. NCBI lineage: Eukaryota > Viridiplantae > Streptophyta > Magnoliopsida > Poales > Poaceae > Triticum > Triticum aestivum. The sequence goes on from NC_057809.1 coordinate 150,765,871, forward strand.
TCAAATGGCAAACACATTGAAGTATAACCCACTTCCTATGCATAGGTATTTTATGAGCAAACAATTTATGGGAACAAGAATCAACTAGCATAGGAAGGCAAAACAAGCATAACTTCAATATTTTCAACACATAGAGATGAAACTCGATATTATTGCAATACCTACAAGCAAATGTTCCTCTATTATAATAATTTTCAGTAGCATCATGAATGAATTCAACAATATATCTATCACATAGATAATCCTTTTCATGATGCATAAGCATAGAAATTTTGTTACTGTCCACATAAGCAAATTTATTCTCATCAATATTAGTGGGAGCAAACTCAACAAAATAACTATCATGGGAGTGAAAATTAAAATCATGATGACAAGTTCCACGGTTATCATTATTATTTATAGCATAAATTTCATCACCATAATCATCATAGATAGCAGCTTTGTTATCATAGTCAATTGAAGCCTCATCCAAAATGGTGGATTCATGACTAAATAAAGTCATGACCTCTCCAAATCCACTTTCATCATTATAATCATCATAAATAGGAGGCATGCAATCATTATAAAAAATTTGCACATCAAACCTTGGGGGACTAAAAATATCATCTTCATCAAACATAGCATCCCCAAGCTTATAGCTTTGCATATCATTAGCATCATGGATATTCAAAGAATTTGTACTAACAACATTGCAATCATGCTCATCATTTATACCAAACATTCTATTGAATTCTTCTTCTATCAATTGAGCATGATTTTCCTTTCCATCATTTTCACAAAATACATTATAAAGATGAATAATATGATGCAACCTCAATTCCATTTTTTGTAGTTTTCTTTTACGAACCAAACTAGTGATAAAACAAGAAACTAAAAGATTCAGTTGCAGGATCTAAAGATATGACTTCATGCACTCACCTCCCAGGCAACGGCGCCAGAAAAGAGCTTGATGTCCACTACGCAACTTTATTCTTGTAGACACGTGTTGGGCCTCCAAGCGCAGAGTTTTGTAGGACAGTAGCAATTTTCCCTCAAGTGGATGACCTAAGGTTTATCAATCCGTGGAGGCGTAGGATGAAGATGGTCTCTCTCAAACAACCCTGCAACCAAATAATAAAAAGTCTCTTGTGTCCCCAACACACCAAATACAATGGTAATTTGTATAGGTGCACTAGTTCAGCGAAGAGATGGTGATACAAGTGTAATATTGATGGTAGAAATATATTTTTTACAATCTGCATAAAAAAATAGCAAGGTCGCAATTAATAAAACGGAGCAAAACAGTATCGCAATGCTTGAAAATGAGGCCTAGGGTCCATACTTTCACTAGTGCAATCTCTCAACAATGCTAATATAATTGGATCATATATCCATACCTCAACGTGCAACGAAGAATCACTCCAAAGTTCCTATCTAGAGGAGAACATACAAAGAAATCATTTGTAGGGTACGAAACCACCTCGAAGCTATTCTTTCCGATCGATCTACCCAAGAGTTCGTACTAAAATAACACCAAATAATTTCAGATTCATAATACTCAATCCAACACAAAGAACTTCAAAGAGTGCCCCAAGATTTCTACCGGAGAAACAAAAGACGAGAATGTGCATCAATCCCTATGCATAGATTACCCCAATGGCACCTCGGGAATCTGCGAGTTGAGTGCCAAAATACATATCAAGTGAATCAATATGATACCCCATTGTCACCACGAGTATTCATATGCAAGACACATATCTGTTGGGAACATAGTAATTTCAAAACTTTCCTACGCACACGCAAGATCATGGTGATGCATAGCAGCGAGAGGGGAGAGTGTTGTCTACGTACCCTCGTGGACCGTAAGCGGAAGCGTTATGACAACGAGGTTGATGTAGTCGTATGTCTTCACGATCCGACCGATCCTAGCACCAAAGATACGACACCTCTGTGATCTCCACACGTTTAGCTCGGTGACGTCCCACGAACTCTAGATCCAGCTGAGGTCAGGGGAGACTTTTGTCAGCATGACGGCGTGGTGATGGTGATGATGAAGCTACCGGCGCAGGGCTTCGCCTAAGCACTGCAACGATATGACCAAGGTGGAAACCTATGGAGGGGGGCACCGCACACGGCTAAACAATCAACTTGTGTGTCTATGGGGTGCCCCCTGGCCTCGTATATAAAGGATGGAGGGAGGAGGAGGCCGGCGCTCATAGGGCGCGCCCAAAGTGTGGAGTCCTACTAGGAGTCCCTAGTCCTAGTAGGATTCCACCTCCTACATGGAATAGGAAAAAAGGGAAGGGAGAAGGAGAAGGAAGGAAGGGGGCGCCCCCTTTCCCTAGTCCAATTAGACTAATCCATGGGGAAGGGGCGCGACCACCCTTGAGGCCTTTCTCTCCTTTCCCGTCTGGCCCATTAAGGCCCAATACAAATTCCCGTAACTCTCTGGTACTCCGAAAAATACCCGAATCACTCGAAACCTTTCTGATGTGCGAATATAGCCTTCCAATATATTGATCTTTAGATCTCGACCATTTTGAGACTCCTCGTCATGTCCTCATTCTCATCCGGGACTCCGAAGAAACTTCGGTCATCAAATCACATATCTCATAATACAAATGGTCACAGAATGTTAAGCGTGCGGACCCTATGGATTCGAGAACTATGTAGACATGACCGATACTCATCTCCGGTCAATAACCAATAGAGGAACCTGGATGCTCATATTGGCTCCTACATATTCTACGAAGATCTTTATCAGTCAAACCGCATAACAACATACGTTGTTCCCTTTGTCATCGGTATGTTACTTGCCTGAGATTCGATCGTCGGTATCTCAATACCTAGTTCAATCTCATTACCGGCAAGTCTCTTTACTCGTTCCGTAATGCATCATACCGCAACTAAATCATTAGTCACATTGCTTGCAAGGCTTATAGTGATGTGCATTACCGAGAGGGCCCAGAGATACCTCTCCGATACACATAGTGACAAATCCTAATATCAATCTATGCCAACTCAACAAACACCATCGGAGACACCTGTAGAGCATCTTTATAATCACCCAGTTATGTTGTGACATTTGATAGCACACAAGGTGTTCCTCCGGTATTCGGGAGTTGCATAATCTCATAGTCTTAGGAACATGTATAAGTCATGAAGAAAGCAGTGGAAATGAAACTGTAACGATCATAATGCTAAGCTAACAAATGGGTCTTGTCCATCACATCATTCTCTAATGATGCGATCTCGTTCATCAAATGACAACACATATCTATGGTTAGGAAACATAACCATCTTTGATAAACGAACTAGTCAAGTAGAGGCATACTAGGGACACTTGTTTTGTCTATGTATTCACACATGTACTAAGTTTCCGGTTAATACAATTCTAGCATGAATAATAAACATTTATCATGAAATAAGGAAATAAATAATAACTTTATTATTGCCTCTAGGGCATATTTCCTTCAGTCTCCCACTTGTACTAGAGTCAATAATCTAGTTCACATCGTCATGTGATTTAACACCAATAGTTCACATCTTTATGTGATTAGTTCACATCTCCATGTGACTAACACCCAAAGGGTTTACTAGAGTCAATAATCTAGTTCACATCGGTACATGATTAACACCTAAAGAGTGATCATCTTTTGCTTGTGAGAGAAATTTAGTCAATGGGTCTGCCACATTCAAAGTCATATGTATTTTGCAAATTTTCTATGTCTACAATGCTTTGCACGAAGCTACTCTAGCTAATTGCTCCCACTTTCAATATGTATCTAGATCGAGAATTAGAGTCATCCAGATCGATGTCAAAGCTTGCATCGACGTAACTCTTTACGATGAACTCTTTGTCACCTCCATAACCGAGAAACATTTCCTTATTCCACTAAGGATATTTTTGACCGATGTCCAGTGATCCACTCCTGGATCACTATTGTACCCTCTTGCCAAACTTATGGTGAGGTACACAATAGGTCTGGTACACAGCATATCATACTTTGTAGAACCTGTGACTGAGGCATAGGGAATGACTTTTCATTCTCTTTCTATTTTCTGCCGTGGTCAGGTTTTGAGTCTTTACTCAACTTCACACCTTGCAACACAGGCAAGAACTCCTTCTTTACTGTTCCATTTTGAACTACTTCAAAATCTTGTCAAGGTATGTACTCATTGAAAATATATCAAGCGTCTTGATCTATCTCTATAGATCTTGATGCTCAATATGTAAGTAGCTTCACCGAGGTCTTTCTTTGAAAAACTCCTTTCAAACATTCCTTTATGTTTTCCAGAAAATTCTACATTATTTTCGATCAACAATATGTCATTCACATATACTTATCAGAAATGTTGTAGTGCTCCCACTCACTTTCTTGTAAATACAGGCTTCACCGCAAGTCTGTATAAAACCATATGCTTTGATCACTTTATCAAAGCATATATTCCAACTCCGAGATGCTTGCACCAGTCCATAGATGGATCCCTGGAGCTTGCTCACTTTGTTAGCACCTTTAGGATCGACAAAACCTTCTGGTTGCATCATATACAACTCTTCTTTAAGAAATCCATTATGGAATGCAGTTTTGACATCCATTTTCCAGATTTCATAAAATGCAGCAACTGCTAACATGATTCGGATAGACTTTTAAGCATCGATACGAGTGAGAAAATCTCATCGTAGTCAACACCTTGAACTTGTCGAAAACATTTTTGCGATAATTCGAGCTTTGTAGATAATAACACTACCATCAGCGTCCGTGTTCCTCTTGAAGATCTATTTATTCTCAATGACTCACCGATCATCGGGCAAGTCAATCAAAGTCCATACTTTGTTCTCATACATGGATCTCATCTCAGATTTCATGGCCTCAAGCCATTTTGCGGAATCTAGGCTCATCATCGCTTCCTCATAGTTCGTAGGTTTGTCATGGTCTAGTAACATGACTTCCAGAATAGGATTACCGTACCACTCTGGTGCAGACCGTACTCTGGTTGACCTACGAGGTTCAGTAGTAACTTGATCTGAAGTTTCATGATCATCATCATTAGCTTCCTCACTAATTGGTGTAGGAATCGAACTGATTTATGTGATGAAGTACTTTCTAATTCGGGAGAAGGTACAACTACGTCATCAAGTTCTACTTTCCTCCCACTCACTTCTTTCGAGATAAACTCCTTCTCTAGAAAGGATCCATTCTTAGCAACAAAATATCTTGCCTTCGAATCTGTGATAGAAGGTGTACCCAACAGTTTCTTTTGGGTATCCTATGAAGACGCACTACTCCGATTTGGGTTCGAGTTTATCAGTTTGAAGCTTTTTCACATAAGCATCGCAACCCCAAACTTTAAGAAACGACAGCTTTGGTTTCTTGCCAAACCATAGTCCATATGGTTTCATCTCAACAGATTTAGATGGTGCCCTATTTAACGTTAATGCAGCTGTCTCTAATGCAAAACCCCAAAACGATAGTGGTAAATCGGTAAGAGACATCATAGATTGCACTATATCCAATAAAGTATGGTTATGACGTTCGGACACACCATTATGATGTGGTGTTCCAGGTGGCATGAATTTGTGAAACTATTCCACATTGTTTTAGTTGAAGACCAAACTCGTAACTCAAATATTTGTCTCTGCGATCAGATCGTGGAAACTTTATTTTATTGTTATGATGGTTTTCCACTTCACTCTGAAATTCTTTGAACTTTTCAAATGTTTCAGACTTATGTTTCATCAAGTAGATATGCCCATATCTTCTCAAATCATCTGTGAAGGTCAGAAAATAACAATACTCGCCGCGAGCCTCAACACTCATCGGACCGCATACATTAGTATGTATTATTTCCAATAAGTCAGTTGCTCGCTCCATTGTTCCGGAGAACGGAGTCTTAGTCATCTTGCCCATGAGGCATGGTTCGCAAGCATCAAGTGATTCATAACCAAGTGATTCCAAAAGCCCATCAGCATGGAGTTTCTTCATGCACTTTACACCAATATGTCCTAAACGGCAGTGTCACAAATAAGTTGCACTATCATTATTAACTTTGCATATTTTGGCTTCAATATTGTGAATATGTGTATCACTATGATCGAGATTCAATAAACCATTTATTTTGAGTGTATGACCATAGAATGTTTTATTCATGTAAATAGAACAACAATTATTCTTTGACTTAAATGAATAACCATAAAACATGATCCAATCATATTGATGCTCAACGCAAACACCAAATAACATTTATTTTAGGTTCAACACTAGTCCCGAAGGTAAAGGGAGTGTGCGATGATGATCATATCAATCTTGGAACTACTTCCAACACACATTGTCACTTCACCCTTAACTAGTTTCTGTTCATTCTGCAACTCCCGTTTCGAGTTACTACTCTTAGCAACTGAACCAGTATCAAATGCCGAGAGGTTGCTATAAACACTAGTAAAGTACACATCAATAACATGTATATCCAATATACCTTTGTTCACTATTCCATCCTTATCCGCCAAGTATCTAGGGTAGTTCCACTTCTAGTGAACATTTTCTTTGCAGTAAAAGCACTCAGTTTCAGGCTTGGGTCTAGCTTTGGGCTTCTTCACGGGAGTGACAACTTTCTTGTCATTCTTATTGAAGTTCCCTTTCTATCCCTTTGCCCGTTTCTTGAAACTAGTGGTCTTGTAAACAATCAACACTTGACACTCTTTCTTGATTTCTACCTTCACCGATTTCAGCATTGCGAAGAGCTCGGGAATTACTTTCGTCCTCCCTTGCATATTATAGTTCATCACGAAGTTCTAGTAACTTGGTGACAGTGACTAGAGAATTTTGTCAATTACTATCTTATCTGGAAGATTAACTCCCACTTGATTCAAGCAATTGTAGTACCCAGACAATCTGAGCACATGCTCACTGGTTGAGCTATTCTCCTCCATCTTGTAGGCAAAGTACTGTCAGAGGTCTCATACCTCTCGACACGGGCATGAGTATGAAATAACAATTTCAACTCTTGGAACATCTTATATGCTCTATAGCATTCAAAACATTTTTGAAGTCCCCGGTTCTAAGCCATAAAGCATGGTGCACTAAACTATCAAGTAGTCATCATATCGAGCTTGCTAAACGTTCATAATGTCTGCATCTGCTCCTGCAATAGTTTTGTCACCTAGCGGTGCATCAAGGACACAATTCTTCTGTGCAACATGAGGACAATCCTCATATCACGGACCTAGTCCGCATCATTGCTACTATCATCTTTCAACATAGTTTTTCTCTAGGAACATATCATAAATAAACGGGGAGCTACATCGCGAGCTATTGATCTACAACATAGTTATGCAAATACTATCAGGACTAAGTTCATGATAAATTAAAGTTCAATTAATCGTATTATTTAAGAACTCCCACTTAGGTAGACATCCCTCTAGTCATCTAAATGATCACGTGATCCAAATCAACTAAACCATGTCCGATCATCACGTGAGATGGAGTAGTTTTTCAATGGTGAACATCACTGTGTTGATCATATCTACTATATAATTCACACTCGAACTTTCAGTCTCCAGTGTTCCAAGGCCATATCTGCATATGCTAGGCTCGTCAAGTTTAACCCGAGTATTCCGTGTGTGCAAAACTGGCTTGCACCCGTTGTATATGAACGTAGAGCTTATCACACCCGATCATCATGTGGTGTCTCGGCACGACGAACTGTCGCAACGGTGCATACTCAGTGAGAACACATATACCTTGAAATTTAGTGAGAGATCATCTTATAATGCTACCGCCGAACTAAGCAAAATAAGATGCATAAAGGATAAACATCACATGCAATCAAAATATGTGACATGATATGGCCATGATCATCTTGCGCCTTTGATCTCCATCTCCAAAGTACCACCATGATCTCTATCATCACCGGCATGACACCATGATCTCCATCATCTTGATCTCTATCAACGTGTCATCACATGGTCGTCTCGCCAACTATTGCTCTTGCAACTATTGCTATCGCATAGCGATAAAGTAAAGCAATTATTTGGCGCTTGCATCTTATGCAATAAAGAGACAACCATAAGGCTTCTGCCAGTTGCCGTTAACGTCAACAAAACATGATCATCTCATACAAAAACTTATATCTCATTAGGTCTTAACCATATCACATCACAACAAGCCTTGCAAAAACAAGTTAGACGTCCTCTACTTTGTTGTTGCAAGTTTTACGTGGCTACTATGGGCCGAGCAAGAACTATTCTTACCTACGCATCAAAAACCACAACGTAGTATAGTGATTGATTTTTGATCTTCATAAAGAACCCTGTTCATTGAAATCGATTCAACTAAAGTTGGAGAAACTGACACCCACTAGCCACCTATGTGCGAAGCACGCTGGTAGAACCAGTCTTGCGTAAGCATACGCATAATGTCGGTCTGAGCCACTTCATCCAACAATACCGCTGAATCAAGAATCAACTAGTGACGGCAAGCAATATGTATATACCCACACCCACAACTCCTTAGTGTTCTACTTGTGCATATAACATCTACGCATAAACCTGGCTCTGATACCACTGTTGGGGAATGTAGTAATTTCAAAATTTTCCTACGCACACGCAAGATCATGGTGATGCATAGCAACGAGAGGGGAGAGTGTTGTCTACGTCCCCTCGTAGACCGTAAGCGGAAGCGTTATGACAACGAGGTTGATGTAGTCGTACGTCTTCACGATCTGACCGATCGTAGCACTGAAGATACGACACCTTCGCGATCTGCACACGTTCAGCGCGGTGACGTCCCATGAACTCTAGATCTAGCTGAGGTCGGGGGAGACTTCTGTCAGCATGACGGCATGGTGATTTCGATGATGAAGCTACCGGCGCAGGGCTTCGCCTAAGCACTGCAACAATATGACCGAGGTGGAAATCTGTGGAGGGGGCACCGCACACGGCTAAACAATCAACTTGTGTGTCTATGGGGTGCCCCTTGGCCTCGTATATAAAGGATGGAGGGAGGAGGAGGCCGGCCCTCATAGGGCGCTCCCAAAGTGTGGAGTCCTACTAGGACTCCCTAGTCCTAGTAGGATTCCACCTCCTACATGGAATAGGAAAAAAGGGAAGGGAGAAAGAGAAGGAAGGAAGGGGCGCCCCCTTTCCCTAGTCCAATTCGGACCAGTCCATGGGGAAGGGGCGCGACCATCCTTGAGGCCTTTCTCTCCTTTCCCGTATGGCCCATTAAGGCCCAATACGAATTCCCGTAACTTTCCGGTACTCCGAAAAAATACCCGAATCACTTGGAACCTTTCCGATGTCCGAATATAGCCTTCCAATATATTGATCTTTACATCTCGACCATTTCGAGACTCCTCGCCATGTCCCCGATCTCATCCGGGACTTTGAACAAACTTCGGTCATCAAATCACATAACTCATAATACAAATCATCATAGAACGTTAAGCGTGCGGACCCAACGGGTTCGAGAACTATGTAGACATGACCGAGACTCATCTCCGGTCAATAACCAATAGCGGAACCTGGATGCTCATATTGGATCCTACATATTCTATGAAGATCTTTATCGGTCAATCCGCATAACAACATACGTTGTTCCCTTTGTCATCAGTATGTTACTTGCCCGAGATTCGACCGTCGGTATCATCATACCTAGTTCAATCTCGTTAATGGCAAGTCTCTTTATTCATTTCGTAATGCATCATCCCGCAACTAACTCATTAGTCACATTGCTTGCAAGGCTTATAGTAATGTGCATTCCTGAGAGGGCCCAGAGAATACCTCTCTGCCAATCGGAGTGACAAATCTTAATCTCGATCTATGCCAACTCAACAAACACCATCGGAGACACCTGTAGAGCATCTTTATAACCACCTAGTTACGTTGTGACGTTTGATAGCACACTAAGTGTTCCTCTGGGCTAGTTGCTGTTTTTCCATGTTTTTTACATCACAGATAATCAATATCGAACAAAGTCCAATCGCAGCGAACCAAAACTTTTTGTGGATTTTTTTGGACCAGAAGACAACCAATGGGATGAAGAAGCACTCGGGCTGCTCTGAGGGGGGCACAATCCACCCAGGCACGCCCTGGTGGGTTGTGCCCACCTCGGGTGCCCCCCGGACCGCCTCTTTACTCTATAAATACCTCAATATTCCAGAAACCCTAGGGGAGTCGATGAAAATCAATTCTAGCCGCCATAGAGTCCAGAACCACCAGATCGAATCTAGACACCATCACGGAGGGGTTACCACTTCCATTGGTGCCTCTCCAATGATGCGTGAGTAGTTCTTTGTAGACCTTTGAGTCCGTAGTTAGTAGCTAGATGGTGTCCTCTCTGTCATTTGATTCTCAATACAATGGTCTCTTGGAGATCCATATGATGTAACTCTTTTGCAGTGTGTTTGTTGGGATCCGATGAACTTTGAGTTTATGATCAGATCTATCTCTTTCTATACATGAAAGTTATTTGAGTTTCTTTGATCTCTCATATGCATGATTGCTTATAGCCTCACATTTATTCTCCAATATTTGGGTTTTGTTTGGCCAACTTGATCTATTTATCTTACAATGGGAAGAGGTGCTTTGTAGTGGGTTCGATCTTACGGTACTTGATCCCAGTGACAGAAGGGGAACCGACACGTATGTATCATTGCTACTAAGGATAAAACATTAGGTCATCGTTCTTATTGCATTACTCCATTTTTGCGTGAACTTAATACACTAGATGCATGCTGATAGCGGTCGATGTGTGGAGTAATAGTAGTAGATGCAGGCAGGAGTCGGTCTACTAATCTTGGACGTGATGCCCATGTAATGATCATTGCCTAGATATCATCATAAGTATTTGAAGTTCTATCAATTGCCCAACAGTAATTCGTTTACCCTCCGTTTGCTATTTTTCTCGAGAGAAGCCACTAGTGAAACCTACGGCCCCGGGGTCTCTTTCTCATATTATTTTCCTTTGCAATATATTTTATTTGCCTTTTATTTTCAGATCTATTAAACCAAAAATACAAAAATACCTTGCTGCAATTTATTTTATTTGGCATTCGATCTATCAATATCTACAACCCTCTCATGTACGTTTGCCAATTTCTGGCGTCATTACCCGAAAGGGATTGACAACCCCTTTAATACGTCAGGTTGCGAGTATTTGTTATTTGTGTGCAGGTGCCGTTTACGTGTTGTTGCTTGGTTCTCCTACTGGTTCGATAACCTTGGTTTCATCACTGAGGGAAATACCTACCATTGATGTGCTACATCATCCCTTCCTCTTTGGAGAAATACCGAAGTAGCTTCAAGCCACTATCCAAAGGAATTTCTGGCGCCGTTGCCGGGGAGGATCATCAACATATACCAGGTTCCTAATCACAAACCTCATATCCTTGAAATTTACATTATTTGCCATTTGCCTCTCATTTTCCTCTCCCCCACTTCATAAACATTTGCCGTTTTATTCGCCCTCTTTTCCATTTGCCATTTTCTCGTTGAATCTATCCTTTGCTTGCAACCATGAGTGATTTCGGTATGACACCAATAGATGATGGCCTAACTCCTAAGTTTGGACGTACGGGCAATCTGGATGCCAAAAATTTTATCTTGGGGCAAGGGAATGTTATGGGAAAGGAACATATCCAAGATTTTTTTAATTGTGTGGGAAATCGAAGTCTTGATGATGCCCCTATACTCAGAACTACTAGATCCTATGCAGATGCTATTTCAGCACTAGTTCTGAAACTTGAAAGTAAATTTATCCGTACCCATCCTACTTTGCAAAGATTGTTTTTTGAGCTCCCCGTTATAAATAATCCTAAGGCTAAAAAGTTATCCACTCTCATTCTTATGAATGAGTTTGACTATATCATACGGGAAGCTAGGGAAATCTTTGTTTTTTATGGTATGAATCGTGAAAAGCCCATGATAGATGAAATTATTTACAATAGTTATTATGCGTTAAGACATTTTCTTGGGTATAATAAAATCTTTGATGATAATCTTAAAAAGGAAGTCCCCATTCTAGATGTAATTCAACAAGTTTTTAATAATGTCAATCAACATTACTCTTGGATTGTTGCCGGAAATCAACGCGGTTATGATAATGGGCAACTTAATAATGCGAAGGCATCTATGGATACTATGTTTTATGTTGTTTTAACAAAACCCCATGATGAAAACACCTCCAAGGGAATTACGAAGAAGGATGACAAAACTTAGATATTTGCTTTATGACTAGCTAAGGGCGTAAAACTCTAGCGCTCGTTGGGAGGCAACCCAATGAATAAAAATTATTTTTGCTTTTTGCTTTCTGTTCTTGAGTGTTAGCAGAATTATGCTACTGTTATGATTGTGTTTTTGTGTTATAATTAGTGTTTGTGCCAAGTAAAGCCTTTAGGATATTCTTGGGTGATAGTTGTTTGATCTTGTTGAAAAAACGGAAACTTTTGCGCTCGTGAAAATAATTTTTGTTTCTTACCAGAGAGCGAAAAAATAACAATTCCTTTTGCAGTAGATTAATATACAAATTTCCAAGGACGTCCTAATTTTCCAGGGTGTGTGGAGTTACAGAAGTATTCTAAATATCCAGATTGCTATAGACTGTTCTGTTTGTCACAGATTCTATTTTCTTTGCGTTGTGTGCTTGTTTTGATGATTCTATGGTTTTCTCTGATGAGTTTTTGCCATAGAAAAGTTGGAATATAGTAGATATAATGCAAGAACAAAATATGAATTGGTTTACTAAAGCACTTATAGTAGTGATTTGTTTTCTTATACTAACGAATCTCACGAAGGCTTTTGTTGAGTTTTGTGTGATTGAACTTTTCAAGTTTTGGGTTATCTTACGAGGGATGAGGGAATAAGTAGTAAGAAGAGCCTAAGCATGGGGATGCCCCGGCATCCCAAGCTATTATCCAAAGAGAGCAAGCAACTAAGCTTGGGGATGCCCCGAGTAGCATCCCCTCTTTCTTCTAATGACCATCGGTACTTTACTCGGAGCTATATTTTTATTCGTCACATGCTATGTGTTTTGCTTGGAGCGTCTTGTATGATATGAGTATTTGATTGTTTTATTTTGTGTTTTGAGTCTTGATCCCTTGCTGGACACACCTATTTGATTGAGCCAAAATTATGCCATGACTTGTTAGAATTACTCTCTATGCTTCACTTAAATTTTTATGAGCTATGGATTTGCTCTAGTGCTTCACTTATATCTTTTTGAGCACGATGTGCTTTAGTATTTTGAACAAGTGCTCTCTTGATTGACTTAGATTTATTTGAGAGTTAGTATTTTTTTAAGAAATTCTCTTTTGCTTCACTTAAATTAATTTGAGAGAAGAAATATTATGCTCATGATCTTCACTTATATTTGTTTGAGCTTGTCAAAAGCAACACATGAAAATTAGTCCGAAAGTGATAGATATGCAAGAAGGATATAATAAAAACTTTCATGAAGATCACTGGACAAAATAAACTTGATTCTTAGTAATAGTTTTGAGATATGATGATGTGATATGTGAGTCATCTTGATGAGTAATAATGCTTTAGTAAGAATATTGGTGTTAAGGTTTGTGATTCCCTATGCAAGCACAAAAGTCAATAGTTATGCAATGAAATTATATCCTACTTGTGGTGCATTATTCGGTGTTAATTATGCTTAATGCTCACTTATGAGATTATTCATTTCTTGGTTGGTCTCTTCCCAATCTTTTGCTAGCCTTCATTTTGCACTAAGTATGATCACCACTTGTGCATCCAAAATCCTTTAAACCAGTTTTGCCACATGAGTCCACTATATCTACCTATTGTAGAGACCCGACCCGAATGGATCAAGTCTACTGTGCTCCGGTGTCATCCCTGGATCAGTAATGCTGACACCACACAGTACATCGAAGGATTTATAGCAGAGTGGCAATCACACACTTGTTACATCGTTTTCTCAAAGAGAACTTATTACAATATATATGGCTTAAGGCCATCTAGTGTCGATAACAGCGGAAGACTTGGAAGATAAATGGGTCCATCAACTCCAACGGCATCACTGAGTATAGAACCACGACCTAAAAACACCTTACTCGTCGTCTGAAAAGTCTGCAACATGAGAAGTTGCAGCCCGAAAACGGGTCAGCACATGGAATATGCTGGCAAAGTAACACATAGAGAGTAATGGAATGAAACAGCTATACTATATGCATATATGGCTGGTGGAAAGCTCTATGGTTACAGTTTTGCGTAAAGCCAATTTTTCCCTACTGCAAAGGAATAAATTTATTTAACTATCATGGTGGTTGTTAAACATCGAGAATGGTTGACAGCATTCCGATCCCAATTAAGTGAACAATTAAAACCCAACAACATTAATTAGAAGTAACATGATGAGATTCACATGATATTCAAGTACTAGATACTCAAGTTGTCCATAACCGGGGACACGGCTAATCATGATTAGTTTGTACACTCTGCAGAGGTTTGCGCACTTTTCCCCACAAGACTCGATCGCCTCCGTTTGGTTTCTCGCACTGCAGGGTGTTTGAGAAGACGGATGACCGAGACACAGTCTTTCAGAAGCGCTAGCACCTTACATGTGGGTAGACCGGTACACCTACTTTCCCCTACATCTGCTAGTCTACCCGTAAGAGTTCGCACGACTTAGTCAACTATGCCAGAGCCCATAATGGCTTGTGGCTGCACACGGAAGTTTCTAGCATGAAAGATCTTATGATCCCTTTGAGCCTGGGTGGCGGTCCAAAATAAAAACAGGCAAGTCCTGATAGACATCAGGTGCCTCAATCCACCCAGATGTGTGTTTAAGTTGCCACCTTAGATAAACCATTAAAATTATCAACTCACATCTGTCATGGATATCACTCACCCAATCCACGTCTACTAGCATAGCATGGCATAAATAGCAAGCGTAGAAGTAACTCCCAAAGGTTTCATAATAATACAGGTAATAGGTACTACCTCATCTACTTCCCATCCCTCAATTTAATTAGATCCTAATCATGCAATGTGAGAGGATTGATCTAATGCAATAAAACATGGGTTGTAGAAAAGGTATGATCAAAGTGTTACTTGCCTTGCTGATGATCCGCGAGACCTAGGGTTTCGAAGTAACAAGCGGCGCAATCCGGGTGATCTATCGCAGACAAACAACAAGCACACAATAAGTACTCATCTAATGCACAGGTAAAACTCGAATGAGAGAACGAACCAGAAAATTCAACTTAAGAACTCTGGTTGCGAACAAAGAAACAGAAAACAAACGGCGGAAGAAAACAACTCGGTTCTAGCAAGTTAAATCTAGGTCAAATTTTACCGGGGCAAAAACTTGTTTAAGTTGATTAGACGGAACGGCGGTTTCGAAACGAAACTCCAGGCGCTTGAATCACCTGATTCCGATAAACGAGCGAGAAGAAAGACTAGAACGAAGATCGGATCTGAGATCACGATCGCGGAATAAATCCGACGAAAAGAAAGAGACGAACGGTTAAACGAACGGGCGTCGTTAACCGGGAAAAATCGGTGATCACGTTCGTTGAGACGAACGGTCCGAAAGAAGAACGAAAACCGATCTAGGGTTTTCGGAAAAGAAACCGAAAAAGAAACGGAAAACCGATCTAGGGTTTCGGAAGAAAACCGAAACAAAAACCGGAAGAAAAAGAAAAGAATCGGAGAGAAAACGGAACGGTTCTTTTAGGAAAAACCGGACCGGGGAAGAAAAAGAGAGGCGCGGCTACCTCGGGAGGCGGGCTCCGGGCGGCGGCGGCTAAGGGCGGCGGCGGCGGCTTAGGCGCGGGGCGGCTTGGGGCTGCGCGCTGCTGCTTGCTGCGGCTTAGGAGGAGAGGGGCTTGGGGTTTTGATGTGAGGAGAGGGGGGGTGTTGGTATTTATATAGGTGAGGGGAGAGGAGACTTGGGGTAGGGGGCAAGCAAAAGAAAAAGAAACAAGGAAAGAGGGGGGGGGCTAACCGGCCTAGAGTCCCGCTGGGACTCGGCCTAGAGCGAGAGGCGGCGGCTGCCTGCGCCTGGCGCCTGGCGCGCGCGCGGCTGGGGCTGGGGCCTGGCCGGCCGGCCTGCTGGCTGGGCCTTGGCCCAAGGCGCTGCGAAGATTTTTTTTAACGGTTCCGCGCAGAAAAACAAAAAGAAAACTAACTAAACGAACTCCGAAAAACCTAAAGTAAATTTTCCCCGACTCCTGACAACGAGTCGAACAAAATGAACTTTACTCCGGGCCTAAAATGCAATTTTTGAAAACACGCATTTTTCCCTATCCAAATAAAAGCAAACAAAACTCCGGCAAAACCAAAATTTGATTTATTCATTAAATCTTCATTTTTCCTAAATTTGGGAAAGTCATATTATTCCCTCTCTTATATTTTTGATATTGGAAAAATAATTGAAGATGAAATAAATAAATCAAATGATCCTCTTTTCAAAATTTGAGAAAACTCTCAAATATGAAAATAACGAAATCTCCAACTCTCTCCGTGGGTCCTTGAGTTGCGTGAAATTTCTAGGATCAACCAAAATGCAAGAAAATATGCTATGCATGATGATCTAGTGTATAACATTCCAAATTGCAAATTTGGGATGTTACAAACCTACCCCCCTTAAGATGAATCTCGCCCTCGAGATTTGGGTTGGCTAGAAAATAGGTGAGGGTGGTCCTTGAGCAAATCTTCTTCTCTCTCCCAGGTGGCTTCATCCTCTGAGTGGTGGTTCCACTGAACTTTGCAAAACTTGATAACCTTGCTGCGAGTAACTCTGCTGGCATAATCGAGAATCTTGACTGGCTTCTCCTCATACGTTAAGTCGTCCTTCAACTGAATCGCTTCGAGTGGCACGGTATCTCTTAGCGGTACCTCCGCCATCTCGGCATGACATTTCTTCAGCTGAGAAACATGGAATACATCATGAACTCCTGACAGCTCCTCTGGTAATTCCAACTTATAAGCGACTTCTCCCATACGTTGCAAGATCTTGTACGGTCCAACGAAACGCGGTGCTAACTTTCCCTTAACTCCAAAGCGCTTAACTCCTCGAAGTGGGGATACTCGAAGATAAACTCTGTCTCCGGTTTCGTAAACTGTCTCCTTGCGTTTAGAATCTGCGTAGCTCTTCTGCCTGGACTGGGCTACCTTGAGCCTATCGCGAATCAACTTAACTTTCCGTTCAGACTCCTTAATCAAATCTGGTCCAAAGAATTGACGGTCTCCAACTTCGTCCCATGACAACGGTGTCCTGCACCTCCTTCCGTATAAAGCTTCGAAAGGTGCCATCTTCAAACTGGTTTGGTAACTGTTGTTATAAGAAAACTCCGCATACGGCAAGTTATCGTCCCAGCTAGATCCATAATCTAGTGCACAAGCTCTCAGCATATCTTCCAAAATCTGATTGACTCTCTCGGTCTGTCCATCTGTCTGCGGATGAAAAGCTGTGCTGAACTCTAGTCTGGTTCCTAAAGTTTCATGCAACTGATTCCAAAACTTTGAGGTAAATTGGGTTCCTCTATCTGATACGATACTCCTCGGAACTCCATGCAAACAAATGATCCTAGTCATGTATATCTTTGCCAACTTAGCACTGGTGTAAGTGGTCTTAACTGGAATAAAATGTGCTACCTTCGTCAAACGATCAACTACTACCCATATCGAGTCATAGCCTGCCTTTGTCCTGGGTAGTCCCGTGATAAAATCCATGCCTATCTTATCCCACTTCCATTCGGGTATCGGCAATGGTTGTAACAATCCTGCTGGCTTCTGATGCTCTGCCTTTACTCTCTGACATACGTCACAAACTGCTACATATGCTGCAATATCCTTCTTCATTCCGGTCCACCAGAATGTTTCCTTTAAATCCAAATACATCTTGGTATTCCCTGGGTGAATCGAATACGGTGAATCATGTGCCTCTTGCAAAATCAACTTCCTGATCTCCGGGTCATTTGGCACATAAACACGGTCTTCAAACCATAGGGTATCGTGCTCATCCTCACGAAATCCCTTTGCTTTTCCTTCGCTCAATTTCTCTTTTATAGCAGCAATCTCCTTGTCAGATTTCTGAGCTTCTCTGATCTTATCCATCAATGTTGACTGAATCTCCAATGCTGCTACATAGCCTCTCGGAACTATTTCCAAACATAGCTCACGAAGGTTTTCTGCTAACTCCTTGGGTATTTTCCCCGTCATTAGAGTATTGACATGGCTCTTACGGCTCAATGCATCAGCTACTACATTAGCTTTTCCGGGATGGTAATGCAATCTCATATCATAATCCTTGATGAGCTCCAACCATCTCCTCTGTCTGAGGTTCAACTCCTTCTGCGTGAAAATGTACTTCAAGCTCTTGTGATCCGTGTACACCTCACAATGATTTCCAATGAGGAAATGTCTCCACGTTTTCAATGCATGCACTACGGCTGCTAACTCCAAATCATGCGTGGCATAATTCAACTCATGAGGCTTCAGTTGCCGTGAAGCATACGAAACAACTCTCCCTTCCTGCATAAGCACTGCTCCAAGTCCTCGACGTGAAGCGTCGCAATACACCTCATAATCCTTGGTCTGATCTGGCAAAATCAATACTGGTGAGGTGACCAAACGTTTCTTCAACTCCTGGAAACTAGCCTCACACTCCTCAGTCCATTTGAACTTAGTATCCTTCTTCAACAACTCCGTCATAGGCTTCGCAATCTTTGAGAAATTCTCAATAAATCTCCGGTAGTATCCTGCGAGTCCAAGAAAACTCCGGATCTCTCCAACTGTTGTTGGTGCTTCCCATTCGGTTACGGTCTCAACCTTTGTGGGGTCAACTGCTATACCTTCTCCGGATATAACGTGTCCGAGGAATCCAACTTCCTTTAACCAAAACTCACATTTGCTGAATTTGGCATATAACTGATGTTCCCTTAGTTTCTCCAAAACCAAACGCAAATGTTCCTTATGCTCCTCTTCATTCTTTGAATAAACCAGGATGTCATCAATGAACACTACGACGAACTTATCCAAAAACTCCATAAACACTTTGTTCATCAGGTTCATAAAATAGGCAGGTGCGTTAGTCAATCCAAATGACATAACGGTATACTCATACAGTCCATATCTTGTGGTGAATGCTGTCTTAGGTATGTCCTGCTCTCAAATCTTCAATTGATGGTACCCTGATCGCAAATCAATCTTGGAAAACACTTTAGCTCCTTGCAACCGATCAAACAGATCGTTGATCATTGGCAGTGGGTACTTGTTCTTGATGGTTACTTCATTCAATCCCCGATAATCTACAACCATCCTTAATGATCCATCCTTCTTTTCCACTAGAAGTACGGGTGATCCCCAAGGCGAAGAACTTGAGCGAATGTAACCTTTATCCAATAACTCCTTAATCTGATTCTTAATTTCCACCAAATCCTTTGCTGGCATCCGGTACGGTCACTTCGATATTGGGCCTGTACCTGGCAATAACTCAATCAAAAACTCAATGTCTCTATCCGGTGGCATGCCTGGTAATTCCTCAGGAAATACATCAGGAAAATCCTTCACCACTGGTACTTCCTCTTGCACAACTCCTGTTAAGCAGTTCACTTGTGTCCTGTTTGGCACATGCCGGGATACATACTTGATCCTTCTTCCTTCTGGTGTGGTAAGCAAAATTGTCTTACTAGCACAATCGATGTTTCCTCCATACATCGACAGCCAATCCATACCAAGAATCACATCCAGACCTTGGGATTCCAGAATAATTAAATCTGTTGGGAAAACATGCCTTCCTATACTTAATGGTACTTGGAAACATCCTTGTCTGGCCATGTACTCTGCTCCTGGCGAGCTTACTAGCATAGGTGTTTTAAGAATCCTAGTGGGCAGGCTATACTTTTCCACAAATCCCCTTGATATGTATGAATGCGATGCACCAGTATCGAAAAGAACGAGTGCGGTAAATGACTTAACCAAAAACTTACCGATTACTGCATCGGGCTGATCTTCAACCTCCTCCACATTAACGTGGTTCACCTGTCCCCTATTGAAAGGGTTCGGCTTCTTCCCAGAGCTTCCATTGCCATTTCCATTCTGGCCTTCGGGACATTCATTGGCATAATGTCCGGTCTTGGAACACTTGAAACAGGTGACTTGACTCAGATCTCTCTTGGTTGGGGTCGATGGGGTGGTCCGGTTCTGGCCGTTGCTTCCTCCATTCCCATTACCATTCTTGTGGCCATTATGGTTGTGCGAACTACCTCCTCCATGGGTATGCTGAAACTGAAATCCCGGTTTAGGGGCAAAACGGGGCTTCTGCTGGGCTCCAGAGTTATACTTCCCCTGTCCATACTTCCTCTTACGGTTTTCAATCTGCTGTTGCTTTCCTTCAATCATGATGGCACGATCTACCAACTCCTGGTAGTTGTTGAAACTTGCTACCATCAATTTCATGCTTAGTTCATCATTCAGTCCTTCCAGAAACTTCTCCTGCTTAGCTGCATCCGTAGCAACGTCATCCGGGGCATAACGTGCTAACTTGCTGAAATCGTCAACGTACTGGCCAACTGTCCTTCCTCCTTGGCGTAAGTTGCGAAACTCACGCTTCTTCATGGCCATAGCTCCTGCTGAAACATGGGCAGTGCGGAAAGCTTGCTGAAACTGATCCCATGTGACAGTGTCAACTGGGTAAGTGGCTGTGAAATTCTCCCACCATGCTGCCGCGGGTCCGTCAAGCTGGTGAGCGGCAAACTTTACTTTCTCACCATCCGTGCATCCTGCAGTGGTCAACTCCCTTCCTATCTTGCGGAGCCAATCGTCTGCTACTATTGGCTCGGTGCTACTGGAAAACACCGGCGGATTCAGCCTAAGGAAACGGGCTAAGTGGTCAACAGGTGGTGGTGGTGGTGGGTTGTTGTTGTTGTTCTGCTGGTTCTGGACTAACATCTGCATCAATTGATTCTGTTGCTGGATCAACTGAGTGAGCTCCGGTGGGAATCCATTGTCACGTCTCGGAGGCATCTGAGGGTTTAGAAAAGACGAGAATTAAGAATAGAGTGAGGTCTAAAGGGAAAACACTACCCCAATGCACATGAGCAAATGCACACAAAATCACTTCATTCAATCAAACAAGGGCTTACAATCGGTCTAAAACTATCGCAAAAGTGCTCGACTATAATGTTTACAGGGGGGAATGCTACTACTATCTGGTGGTCATCTAGAAATTTGAACCGGTGGAAGACTCCATGATATCTGCTCCAGCTTCGTCTTCAAAGTCGGGTTCACTTGGATCCGAATCGGTGTCGTCGATGATGATGTAGTTGTCCGGACATGCGACGTACTCGTCTTCCTCTTTGGATGCTAACTTCCTCTTGAGTTCTTCAATCTCCTGCTTAAGATCGCCATTGTGTCTTGCTAGAGCTACGATCTCGTCCATGTAGTCCTTGCGTGTAGACTTCAGTTCTCCTTCTAGCTCGATGATCCTTGCCTTTGCATTCTTCAACTCTATCATATCATTGCACATCTGGTTCTCGTGGCGTCGAATGTGCTGGTTTAACTCCTGGATGAAAGATGCAATGGATCTATCCTTCTTGGTGCTGACTAACTCCCATTGTTCATCTCGGCGTCCGCAAATCTGGTAGATAGTGTCCTTGAGGTCTTCTTGATAAACTTCTCCAATGCGTCCTATGGTGATATGAGCTGCCATGCTCTTTCCCAGACTCCAGGTTGGTGCATTGAAAACACTATCTATAGGCTTCGTGATTGGCGCGAATGTTCTTCCCGGAACGTGAGCTTGAATCTTCCAGCGCTCCTCTTCAGGCAGAGTGGCGTTGAAGGTTCCCGTGAAGCTTGGTAGTCCAATGTTCAGGTACTTGGTGACTTCCTTCAGGTGAAATCCAAATGGTGTGCCTTCATCCGGTTGAGCGTACTTAATCTTCGCGTTCGTCATCCTAAAAGAGTAGAAAAGATGAGGAGTTAGAAAATGAGAAGAGAATGGTGATCTATGGCTTTAACTTAGTGGTCGTGTCCTACAGTCAGCGTGTGCTCTGATACCATCTCTGTAGCGACCCGACCCGAATGGATCAAGTGCTCTGTGCTCAGGTGTCATCCCTGGATCAGTAATGCTGACACCACACAGTACATCGAAGGATTTATAGCAGAGTGGCAATCACACACTTATTACATCGTTGTCTCAAAGAGAACTTATTACAATAAATATGGCTTAAGGCCATCTAGTATCGATAACAGCGGAAGACTCGGAAGATAAATGGGTCCATCAACTCCAACGGCATCACTGAGTATAGAACCACGACCTAAAAGCACCTTACTCGTCGTCTGAAAAGTCTGCAACATGAGAAGTTGCAGCCCGAAAACGGGTCAGCACATGGAATATGCTGGCAATGTAACACATAGAGAGTAATGGAATGAAACAGCTATACTATATGCATATATGGCTGGTGGAAAGCTCTATGGTTACAGTTTTGCGTAAAGCCAATTTTTCCCTACTGCAAAGGAATAAATTTATTTAACTATCATGGTGGTTGTTAAACATCGAGAATGGTTGACAGCATTCCGATCCCAATTAAGTGAACAATTAAAACCCAACAACATTAATTAGAAGTAACATGATGAGATTCACATGATATTCAAGTACTAGATACTCAAGTTGTCCATAACCGGGGACACGGCTAATCATGATTAGTTTGTACACTCTGCAGAGGTTTGCGCACTTTTCCCCACAAGACTCGATCGCCTCCGTTTGGTTTCTCGCACTGCAGGGTGTTTGAGAAGACGGATGACCGAGACACAGTCTTTCAGAAGCGCTAGCACCTTACATGTGGGTAGACCGGTACACCTACTTTCCCCTACATCTGCTAGTCTACCCGTAAGAGTTCGCACGACTTAGTCAACTATGCCAGAGCCCATAATGGCTTGTGGCTGCACACGGAAGTTTCTAGCATGAAAGATCTTATGATCCCTTTGAGCCTGGGTGGCGGTCCGAAATAAAAACAGGCAAGTCCTGATAGACATCAGGTGCCTCAATCCACCCAGATGTGTGTTTAAGTTGCCACCTTAGATAAACCATTAAAATTATCAACTCACATCTGTCATGGATATCACTCACCCAATCCACGTCTACTAGCATAGCATGGCATAAATAGCAAGCGTAGAAGTAACTCCCAAAGGTTTCATAATAATACAGGTAATAGGTACTACCTCATCTACTTCCCATCCCTCAATTTAATTAGATCCTAATCATGCAATGTGAGAGGATTGATCTAATGCAGTAAAACATGGGTTGTAGAAAAGGTATGATCAAAGTGTGAACTTGCCTTGCTGATGATCCGCGAGACCTAGGGTTTCGAAGTAACAAGCGGCGCAATCCGGGTGATCTATCGCAGACAAACAACAAGCACACAATAAGTACTCATCTAATGCACAGGTAAAACTCGAACAAGAGAACGAAACAGAAAATTCAACTTAAGAACTCCGGTTGCGAACAAAGAAACGGAAAACAAACGGCGGAAGAAAACAACTCGGTTCTAGCAAGTTAAATCTAGGTCAAGTTTTACCGGGGCAAAAACTTGTTTAAGTTGATTAGACGGAACGACGGTTTCGAAACGAAACTCCAGGCGCTTGAATCACCTGATTCCGATAAACGAGCGAGAAGAAAGACTAGAACGAAGATCGGATCTGAGATCACGATCGCGGAATAAAACCGACGAGAAAGAAAATGAAGGGCGGTTAAACGAACGGACGTCGTTAACCGGGAAAGAATCGGTGATCACATTCGTTGAGATGAACGATCCGAAAGAAGAACGAAAACCGATCTAGGGTTTTCGGATAAGAAACCGAAAAAGAAACGGAAAACCGATCTAGGGTTTCGGAAGAAAACCGAAACAAAAACCGGAAGAAAAAGAAAAGAATCAGAGAGAAAACGGAACAGTTCTTTTAGGAAAAACCGGACCGGGGAAGAAAAAGAGAGGCGCGGCTACCTCGGGAGGCGGGCTCCGGGCGGCGGCGGCGGCTAAGGGCGGCGGCGGCGGCTTAGGCGCGGGGCGGCGCAGCTAAGGCGACGGCTTGGGGCTGCGCGCTGCTGCTTGCTGCGGCTTAGGAGGAGAGGGGCTTGGGGTTTGATGTGAGGAGAGGGGGGGGTGTTGGTATTTATATAGGTGAGGGGAGAGGAGACTTGGGGTAGGGGGCAAGCAAAAGAAAAAGAAACAAGGAAAGAGGGGGGGGAGGGCTAACCGGCCTAGAGTCCCGCTCGGACTCGGCCTAGAGCGAGAGGCGGCGGCTGCCTGCGCCTGGCGCCTGGCGCGCGCGCGGCTGGGGCTGGGGCCTGGCCGGCCGGCCTGCTGGCTGGGCCTTGGCCCAAGGCGCTGCGAAGATTTTTTTAACGGTTCCGCGCAGAAAAACAAAAAGAAAACTAACTAAACGAACTCCGAAAAACCTAAAGTAAATTTTCCCCGACTCCTAACAACGAGTCGAACAAAATGAACTTTACTCCGGGCCTAAAATGCAATTTTTGAAAACACGCATTTTTCCCTATCCAAATAAAAAGAAAAACAAAACTCCGAAAACCAAAATTTGACTTATTTATTAAATCTTTATTTTTCCTAAATTTGGGAAAAGTCATGTTATTTCCCTCTCTCATATTTTGATATTGGAAAAATAATTGAAGATGAAATAAATAAATCAAATGATCCTCTTTTCCAAAATTTGAGAGAACTCAAATATGAAAATAACGAAATCTCCAACTCTCTCCGAGGGTCCTTGAGTTGCGTGAAATTTCTAGGATCAACCAAAATGCATGAAAATATGATATGCATGATGATCTAATGTATAACATTCCAAATTGCAAATTTGGGATGTTACACCTATATGCGGTATTCTTTTGCCGTTCTAAGCAAATTTGTATGTCCCATCTCTAATATTCAAAATAAATTTCTCTTTTGTGTGGTCGTACCGCTTGCGAGGCGGTGAGGGGTGGGTAATATTTTCCATGCTAGATGTGTTATTCTCACGATGAGTGTTTATTCACTTGTCATTGCACGAGAGTAAGGCAAAGGTATTAGGGTTGCCCAGTCCCGAAATGAACAATGAATTTACTTTATGTTGTCAAATAATAAGTTCCTTGGAAAGTGTTGGTATGGAAGGCACCCGTGGATACGGTTAGCCATGGAAAGTGAAAGTATGGTGGAAAAAGGAATAAACTTTAATTTCTGTTTGGGAACCGCCTATGATATATCTAGCATGGAAAGTGTTGGGAACTCTAAGTCGTTTTCGTTGGTGGGAAAAGTATGCCTCTCAAAATGTTTTTATCTCTCAATTTTCGTTTTGATCTCTGGCACCTCTACAAATCCCTACTTCCCTCTGCGAAGGGCCTTTATTTTAATTTATGCAATTTTTATTTTGAATTTGAGTCTCCGTCTTCTCTTATAAAAGCACCAACTAGGAGGCACTATGATCATACTTGAGCATTGGGTGTAGTTAATATGCAAGTGTGTTTCATGAATGGATCAATTATTGAGCATGATGGGCTAGGGATAGCTTACTTTAGTGTTGATATTTTGAAAGACATGGTTGCTTGTTGATATGCTTGAGTATTTAAGTTATAATGTCAAAACTAGACTATTGCTTTGAACAATATAAAAGTCCAAATTTCCATGCTATAAATAAAAGAATATGATATGACATGTTAGGCAGCATTCCACATCAAAAATTCTGTTTTTATCATTTACCTACTCGAGGACGAGCAGGAATTAAGCTTGGGGATGCTGATACGTCTCCAACGTATGTATAATTTTTGATTATTCCATGCTGTTATATTATCAATCTTGGATGTTCTATAATCATTTTATAGTCACTAGCACATATGACCGCGCGTTGCAACGGGAAATATAATGGTGTATCCATCGAAAGGCCCAACAGCATCCGAATGATGCCACCCGACAACGGCAGGAAGACGCGCAACGGTCGTGGCTAATTCATGCGAATTCAGGTGCGTGAAATTAGTTAGTGTGGGCCCCACAGTTGAATTAGGGGGGTGATTAGTTAGTGTGGGCCCACTCTTGAATTCACCGGGGAGAGAAATTAATTAGGGTGAGGAGAGATTTACGTGGCCTCATCCCCAGATGTGTTGTAGAGCATTGCAACGCTCGCAGGCGAGGAAGTCATTTCCCAATTCTACATTAAGATGCATGCTACAGATACAATGCTTTTGGTACGATTTTTGTACGATGATTCTGATCTTAAAAGGCCCCCTAATTTTCAAATCTTAAAGGCATTATTTGTAAGTTGTAATAAAAAAAGCTCGCTAAAATGGCTCTGTTAGACCATCTCCAGTACATTAGAAATAGTGAATTATAATTCCTCCACATTTGAACAAACAATCCCTACACATACAATTCTTTTTTTACACATACAATACTTTTGATACAATTTTTGTACGACAATTCTGACCCTAAAGGACCCCCCTAATTTTCAAATCTTAAAGGCATTTCTTTCTTGTCAAACTCTCCTTCCTTATTTATGTATGTTGATCATGCCCTCATATTATAATTCCTTTGCAACATATTATTATCTCCTTCTTTTTTAAAGGAACTCTCCTTCCTTATTTAAGCCCGCGTGATATCTTTGCAAGGTTGTTCTTGCCTTTTTTAGGAGCTCACCTTCCTTATTTTTGCCCAAGGATCACACGCTGGTATTATATGGTCATGATCCTCTCCTTTCTTTTTCTTTTTGCAAAATTTCCTTTCCATATTTCATGCCCGCTAATCACACCACTCTTTTTTCCTTATTTATGCCCATTAATTCTCCAGATTGCTTATTGATTTTGAATCAAAAACATATATAAATCTGTCGAACGGATCGTAAAGCAGCGAGGTGGTACTAATTTATAAAGATCAAACCTTTTGTTTGCATCCAGATACTTTAGTTCTGTTGGTTGCAGCCTTGGGCCTCGATGTGTAACATTGGGAGTTCGATCCCATGTGAAGACGTTTGTTTTGTGTCATATTTTTTGCCTGGGCCGATTTTCGGGGTAAGGCCCAGTAAGGCGATTTATCCCAGACTATACGCAAAGTTGTATCGAGGATGAAGCATATGAGCAGTGTGACAGACGAAATTAACGTACCAAACCAAGGGAAAGGACGGACAAAAAATGGGCGAAATTATGGTGGTAAGAAGCAATAGCCCCTTTATTAGTAGGTATAGATTTTATATCATTTTTTGGTACTAACCTATTGTCGTAGTGCCAAGTGCCAGTTGTTGTTGTTTTTTTGCATATTTTTACATCACAAATAATCAATACCAAACGGAGTCCAAATGCAGCAAAACTTTGTGTGGATTTTTTTGGACTAGAATACAACCAATGGGCCGAAGAAGCACCTGGGGGCTTCCCCGAGGGGAGCACAACCCACTAGGGCGCGCCTGGAGGCCTGATACATCTCCAACGTATCTATAATTTATGAAGTATTCATGCTATATATTATCATTCTTGGATGTTTTATGATCATTTTATAGCAACTTCATATCATTTTTTGAGACTAACCTATTGACCCAGTGCCCAGTGCTAGTTGCTGTTTTTTGCTTGTTTTTTACATCACAGGAAATCAATATCAAACGGAGTCCAAACACCGCGAAACTTTTTGGAAATTTTTATGGACCAGACCACCCAGGATGAGCCAGAGCAGCACCTGGGGGGTGCCCCGAGGGGGGCACGACCCACCAGGGTGCGCCTGGGGCCCAGGCGCACCCAGGTGGGTTGTGCCCACCTCGGTGGCCTTCTGCACCCCCTCTTTACCCTTTAAATTCACAAATATTCCAAAAACCATCTGGGTTAACCTAGATCAGAAGTTTCGCCGCTGCAAGGCTCTATAGCCACCGAAAACCAATCAAGACCCCGTTCTGGCACCCCACCGGAGGGGGGAATCATCTCCAGTGTCCATCTTCATCATCCTGGTGGCCACCACGATTAGGAGGGAGTCGTTCACCCTCGGGGCTGAGGGTTTGTACCAGTAGCTATGTGTTTAATCTCTCTCTCTCTCTCTTGTGTTCTTGAGATGTCATGATCTTGATGTATCGCGGGCTTTGTTAATATAGTCGGATCATATGGTGTTTTCCCCTCTCTATCTTGTTGTGATGAATAGAGTTTTTCCCTTTGAGATTTCGTTGTTATCGGATTGAATACTTTTATGGATTTGAGAACAGTCGATATATGTCTTGCAATTGAATACTCATGGTGACAATGGGGTATCGTATTGATTCACTTGATATATGTTTTGGCACTCAACTCGCGGATTCCCGAGGTGACATTGGGGTAATCTATGCATAGGGGTTGATGCACGTTCTTGTCTTTGTTTCTCCAGTAGAAATCTTGGGGCACTCTTTGAAGTTCTTTGTGTTGGATTGAATATTATGAATCTGAATTTGCTTTGGTGGTATTTTAGTACGAACTCTTGGTTATATCAATCGGAAAGAATAGCCTCGTGTTATTTTAGTACGAACTCTGGGATAGATTGATCGAAAAGAATAACTTTGAGGTGGTTTCGTACCCTACAAACAATTCCGTCTTATGTTCTCCACTAGATAGGAACTTTGGAGTGATTTCTTCATCGCGCTATGAGGGACGGTTATATGATCCAATTATATTAGCATTGTTGGGAGATTGCACTAGCGAAAGTACGGACCCTAGGCCTCATTTTCAAGCATTGCAATACCGTTTTTGTGTCCGTTTACTATTTACTACCTTGCTGTTTTTATTTATTCACATTATAAAAATATATTTCTACCATCAATATTACACTTTTATCACCATCTCTTCACCGAACTAGTGCACCTATACAAATTACCATTGTATTTGGTGTGTTGGGGACACAAGAGTCATTTTATTATTTGTTTGCAGGGTTGTTTGAGAGAGACCATCTTCATCCTACACCTCCCACGGATTGATAAACCTTAGGTCATCCACTTGAGGAAAAATTGCTACTGTCCTCCAAAACTCTGCGCTTGGAGGCCCAACACGTGTCTACAAGAATAAAGTTGCGTAGTGGACATCAAGGCCCAGGCGCGCCCTGGTGGGTTGTGCGCACCTCGGGTGCCCCCGGACCACCTCTTTACTCTATAAATACCCCAATATTCCAGAAACCCTAGGGGAGTCGACAAAGATCAATTCCAGCCGCTGCAAAGTCCAGAACCACCAGATCCAATCTAGACACCATCACAGAGGGGTTCACCACTTCCATTGGTGCCTCTCCGATGATGAGTGAGTAGTTATATGTAGACCTTCAAGTCCGTAGTTAGTAGCTAGATGGCTTCATCTCTCTCGTTTGATTCTCAATACAATGGTCTCTTGGAGATCCATATGATTTAACTCTTTTTTGGCGTGTTTGTTGGGATCCGATGAACTTTGAGTTTATGATCAGATCTATCTCTTTTTATCCATGAAAGTTATTTGAGTTTCTTTGATCTCTTATATGCATGATTTCTTATAGCCTCGTATTTCTTCTCTGATATTTGGGTTTTGTTTGGCCAACTTGATCTATTTATCTTGCAATGGGAAGAGGTGCTTTGTAATGGGTTCGATCTTACGGTGCTTGATCCTAGTGATAGAAGGGGAACCAACATGTAAGTATCGTTGCTACTAAGGATAAAACGATGGGGTCTATTTCTACATAAATAGATCTTGTCTACATCATGTCATTGTTCTTATTGCATATCGCCATTTCTCCATGAACTTAATACACTAGATGCATGCTGGATAGCGGTCGATGTGTGGAGTAATTGTAGTAGATGCAGGCAGGAGTCGGTGTACTAATCTTGGACGTGATGGCCATGTAATGATATCGTCATGAGTATTTGAAGTTCTATCAATTGCCCAACAGTAATTCATTTAACCACCGTTTGCTATTTTTCTCGAGAGAAGCCACTAGTGAAACCTACGGCCCTCGGGTCTCTTTCTCATATGATTTGCCGTTGCAATATATTTTATTTGCCTTTTATTTTCAGATCTATTAAACCAAAAATACAAAAATACCTTTCTGCAATTTATTTTATTTTGCATTCGATCAATCAATATTTACAACTCTCCCATGCCCGTTTGCCAATTTCTGGCGTCGTTACCCAAAAGGGATTGAAAACCCTTTAATACGTCGGGTTGTGAGTATTTGTTATTTGTGTGCAGGGGCCGTTTACGTGGTGTTGCTTGGTTCTCCTACTGGTTTGATAACCTTGGTTTCATCACTGAGGGAAATACCTACCGTTGCTATGCTGCAACATCCCTTTCTCTTTGGGGAAATACCGACATAGCTTCAAGCCACTATCAAAAGGAATTTCTAGCGTTGTTGCCGGGAAGGATCATCAACATATACCAGGATCCTAATCACAAGTCTCATCTCCTCGCAATTTACATTATTTGCCATTTTCCTCTTGTTTTCCTCTCCCCCACTTCACAAAGATTTGCCGTTTTATTCGCCCTCTTTTTCGTTTGCCGTTTTCTCGTCAGGTCTATCGTTTGCTTGCAACCATGAGTGATTTCAGTATGGCACCAACAGATGATGGCCTAACTTCTAAGATTGGACGTACGGGCAATCTGGATGCCAAAACTTTTATCTTGGGGCAAGGGAATGTTATGGGAAAGGAACATATCCAAGAATTTTTCAGTGGTGTGGGAAATCTAAGTCTTGATGATGCCCCTATACTTAGAACTACTAGATCCTATGCGGATGCTATTTCAGCACTAGTTCTAAAACTTGAAAGTAAATTTATCCGTACACATCCTACTTTGCAAATATTGTTTTTTGAGCTCCCCTTTATAAAGAATCCTTATGAATGAGTTTGACTATATCATACGTGAAGCTAGGGAATCTTTGATTTTTATGGTATGAATCGTGAAAAGCCCGTGATAGATGAAATTCTTTACAATAGTGATTATGCGTTAAGACATTTGCTTGGGGATAATAAAACCTTTGGTGATAATCGTAAAAAGGAAGTCCCCATTCTAGATGTAATTCAAGAAGTTTTTAACAATGTTAGTCAACATTACCTTTGGATTGTTGCCAGAAATCAACGTGGTTATGATAATGGGCAACTTAATAATGCTAAGGTTTCTATGGATAATATGCTTTATGTTGTTTTACAAAACCCCATGATGAAAACACCTCTAAGGGAATAAAAAAGAAGGATGACAACAGTTAGATCCTTGCTTTATGCCTAGCTAAGGGCGTAAAACTATAGCGCTCGTTGGGAGACAGCGCAATGATTTTTTTTGCTTTTTGCTTTCTATTCTTGAGTGTTAGAACAATTATGCTACTGTTATGATTGTGTTTTTTGTGTTTTAATTCATGTTTGTTCCAAGTAAAGCCTTTAGGATCTTCTTGGGTAATAGTTGTTTGATCTTGCTGAGAAAATAGAACTTTTGCACTCGCGAAAATAATTTTCATTTTTAACCAAAGAGCGATAAAATAACAATTCCTATTGCAGTAGATTAATATACAAATTTCGCAAGTTGTCCTAATTTTTCAGTGTCTTTGGAGTTACGGAAATATTCGAAATATCCATATTGCTACAGACTGTTCTGTTTGTCACCGATTCTGTTTTCTTTGCGTTGTGTGCTTGTTTTGATGATTCTATGGTTTTTGTTTTATTTGATGAGTTTTTGCCATACAAAAGTTGGAATACAGTAGATATAATGCAATAACAAAATATGAATTGGTTTACTAAACTACTTATAGTAGTGATTTGTTTTCTTATACTAACGGATCTCACGAAGGCTTTTGTTGAGTTTTGTGTGATTGAAGTTTTCAAGTTTTGGGTTATCTTTC
This sequence comes from Triticum aestivum, assembly GCF_018294505.1. Lineage (NCBI taxonomy): Eukaryota > Viridiplantae > Streptophyta > Magnoliopsida > Poales > Poaceae > Triticum > Triticum aestivum. The sequence continues at coordinate 150,797,644 of NC_057809.1, forward strand.
AATGGAGGAAGGAATAAGGAGTAAGAAGAGCTTAAGCTTGGTGATGCCCCGGCATCCCAAGCTATTATCCAAAGAGAGCAAGAAACTAAGCTTGGGGATGCCCCGAGTGTCATCCCCTCTTTCTTCTAACGACCATCGGTATTTTACTCGAAGCTATATTTCTATTCGTCACATACTATGTGTTTTGCTTGGAGTGTCTTGTATGGTATGAGTCTTTGCTTGTTTTATTTTGTGTTTTGAGTCTTGATCCCTTGCTAGACACACCTATTTGGGAGAACCAAAATTATGCCATGACTTGTTATAATTACTCTCTATGCTTCACTGAAATTTTTATGAGCTATCGATTTGCTCTAGTGCTTCACTTATATCTTTTTGAGCACGGTGTGCTTTAGTATTTTGAAGAAATTATCTCTTGCTTCACTTAGATTTATTTGAGAGTTAGTAATTTTTTAAGAAATTCTCTCTTGCTTCACTTAAATTAATTTGAGAGAAAGAAATATTATGCTCAGGATCTTCACTCATATTTGTTTGAGCTTATCAAAAGCAACACATGAAAATTAGTCCTAAAGTGATACATATCCGGGAAGGATATAATAAAAACTTTCATGAAGATCATTGGGCAAAATAAACTTGATTCTTAGTAATAGTTCTGAGATATGATGATGTGATATGTGAGTCATCTTGATGAGTAATCATGATTTAGTAAGAATATTGGTGTTAAGGTTTGTGATTCCCTATGCAAGCACGAAACTCAATAGTTATGCAATGAAATTATATCCTACTTGTGGTGCATTATTCAGTGTTAATTATGCTTAATGCTTGCTTATGAGGTTATTCATTTCTTGGTTGGTCTCTTCCCAATCTTTTCCTAGCCTTCATTTTGCACGAAGTATGAGCACTACTTGTGCATCCGAAATCCTTGAAACCAGTTTTGCCACATGATTCCACTATATCCACCTATATGCGGTATTCTTTTGCCGTTCTAAGCAAATTTGTATCTGTCATCTCTAATATTCAAAATAAATTTCTCTTTTGTGTGTCGTACCGCTCGCGAGGCGGTGAGGGGTGGGTAATATTTTCCATGCTAGATGTGTTATTCTCACGATGAGTGTTTACTCACTTGTCATTACACGATAGTAAGGCAAAGGTATTAGGGTTGCCCAGTCGCGAAATGAAAAATGAATTTACTTTATGTTGTCAAATAATAAGTTCCTTGGAAAGTGTTGGTATGGAAGGCACCCGTGGATGCGGTTAGCCATGGAAAGTGAAAGTATGGTGGAAAAAGGAATAAGCTTTCATTTTCTGTTTGGAACCGCCTATGACATATCTAGTATGGAAAGTCTTGGGAACTCTAAGTTGTTTTCATTGGTGGGAAAAGTATGCCTCTCAAAATGTTTTTATCTCTTAATGTAACTTCTCAAATTTTCAATTTCGAATGTTATACATAGATCATTCATGCATATCATATTTTGTTGCATTTTGTTTCGCGGCCCTTGAAATTCTAAGCAACTCAAGGACCCTCGGAGAGAGTTGGGAATTTATCTGTTTTCATATTTGAGATTTTATCAAATATTGAAATGAGGATTTTTGGTTTTAATTATTTTTTCTCCAAAAATATTTTCATATTAAAATATATGAGAGGAGATAATATGACTTCTCCAAAATAAATGAAATATTGGAGGAAAAATATTAAAATCAAATATTTGATTTTATTCAGATTTTATTGCTATTTTATTTGCATTAGAAAAATTGCACATTTTCAAAATTGCATTTTAGGGCCAAGAAAATGTTCTTCTTGTTCTAAATATTTTATTTAGACGGTGAAAATTTGTTTTGGCATTTTAAGATTTTTATTTATTTTTCTAGGATTTTTTTCGGCGGCACATTATAAAAAAATCTTCTCTCCGCCGACTGGGCCGAAGCCCAGCCAGCCAGCCGACCGACCGAGCCCAGCCAGTGCCCCGTCCGCCTCGTCCCCGACGCGGGACGACTCTCGCCTCTGCACGCCATCGAGTCTGACCGGGACTCTGTCCCCGCGCCGGCGCCTTGCCCCCTCCCCCAATCCAGCTGCCCCCTCCTCTTAAATACGCCGCCCCGACCCCCCCCCCACCACCACCTGAACCACCCCACCGCCTAGCGCCGCCACCGCCGCCGCCGTCCCGCCGCCTAGCGCCGCCGCCGCCTGCCGTCGCCGCCACCCGAGCACCCGCTGCCCACCGGACCCCTCCGGAGCCGCCGGATCTCGTCGGAGCCCCGCCGAGGTAGACGCCGCACGCCGCTGGTTTTTGAGAGAAAACCGATTCGGTTTTTTTTCGAAAACCCTAGTTTTTATTTTTAGAATAGATCGGTTTTTCCGGTTTAGTTTATTTAGCGGATGTTCGTCCGTACGTTCGTTTTAACGAATGGTGTTCACTCGTTAGCCGCAGACAGCGAATGTTCGTTCGTTAGCCCATTTGTCAGTTTTCTTTTTCTCGGTTTTTTTCGCAATTATTCTCGATCGTGATTTCTGATCCGATTTTCGTTTTAGTTTATGTTTTCGCTCGTTTATCGGAATCAGGCGATTCAAGCGCCTAAATCTTCGTCTCGAAACCCTCTTTCTGTTTAACCAACTTGAACAAGATTTTGATATAGTAAAATTTGACCTTAGTCCAGATTAGTAATTGGATCTTGTTTCTTTCGCAGTTTGAGTTTCGTCGATTTGATTCTTTTTGCAAACCGGAGTCCTGTTCTCAGTCCTGTCTGAGAGATCCCATCTCGGGGCCTTTTCCGGGGGTTTAACACTAATCCCGAAGGTAGAGGGAGCGTGTGATGGTGATCACATCAACCTTGGAAACACTTCCAACACACATCGTCACCTCACCCTTAGCTAGTCTCCGTTAATTCCGTAGCTTTTGTTTCGAGTTACCAATATTAGCAACTGAACCGGTATCTAATACCCAACTGCTACTAGGAGTACTAGTAAGGCACACATCAATAACACACATATATCAAATATACTTTTTGTGAAGTTGACTGCCTTCTTATCTACCAAGTATTTGAGGCAGTTCTGCTACCAGTGACCGTTCGCCTAATAGAAGCACTTTGTCTCGGGTTTGGGTTCTTGGGTTTCTTCACTGGAGCGGCAACTGGCTTGCCATTCAAGAAGTTTCCCTTCTTGCCCTTGCCCTTATTTGAAACCAGTGCTCTTGTTAACCATCAACACTTGATGCTCCTTCTTGATTTCTACCTTTACGACCTTAAGCACGACGAACAACTCCGGGATTATCTTCCCTTGCATGTTATAGTTCATCACGAAACTCTAGTAGCTTGGTGATAGCGACTGGAGAACTTTTGTCAATCACTCTCTTATCTGGAAGATTAACTCCCACTTGATTCAAGTGATTGAAGTACCCAGACATTCTGAGGACATGCTCACTTGCTGAGCTATTCTCCTCCATCTTATAGGCAAAGGTCTTTTTCAGAGTGTGTGGAGTTACAGAAGTATTCTAAATATCCAGATTGCTATAGACTGTTCTGTTTGTCACAGATTCTATTTTCTTTGCATTGTGTGCTTGTTTTGATGATTCTATGGTTTTCTCTGATGAGTTTTTGCCATAGAAAAGTTGGAATATAGTAGATATAATGCAAGAACAAAATATGAATTGGTTTACTAAAGCACTTATAGTAGTGATTTGTTTTCTTATACTAACGAATCTCACGAAGGCTTTTGTTGAGTTTTGTGTGATTGAACTTTTCAAGTTTTGGGTTATCTTATGAGGGATGAGGGAATAAGTAGTAAGAAGAGCCTAAGCATGGGGATGCCCCGGCATCCCAAGCTATTATCCAAAGAGAGCAAGCAACTAAGCTTGGGGATGCCCCGAGTAGCATCCCCTCTTTCTTCTAATGACCATCGGTATTTTACTCGAAGCTATATTTTTATTCGTCACATGCTATGTGTTTTGCTTGGAGCGTCTTGTATGATATGAGTATTTGATTGTTTTATTTTGTGTTTTGAGTCTTGATCCCTTGCTGGACACACCTATTTGATTGAGCCAAAATTATGCCATGACTTGTTAGAATTACTCTCTATGCTTCACTTAAATTTCTATGAGCTATGGATTTGCTGTAGTGCTTCACTTATATCTTTTTGAGCACGGTGTGCTTTAGTATTTTGAACAAGTGCTCTCTTGATTGACTTAGATTTATTTGAGAGTTAGTATTTTTTTAAGAAATTCTCTTTTTCTTCACTTAAATTAATTTGAGAGAAAGAAATATTATGCTCATGATCTTCACTTATATTTGTTTGAGCTTGTCAAAAGCAACACATGAAAATTAGTCCCAAAGTGATAGATATGCAAGAAGGATATAATAAAAACTTTCATGAAGATCACTGGACAAAATAAACTTGACTCTTAGTAATAGTTTTGAGATATGATGATGTGATATGTGAGTCATCTTGATGAGTAATAATGCTTTAGTAAGAATATTGGTGTTAAGGTTTGTGATTCCCTATGCAAGCACAAAAGTCAATAGTTATGCAATGAAATTATATCCTACTTGTGGTGCATTATTCGGTGTTAATTATGCTTAATGCTCACTTATGAGATTATTCATTTCTTGGTTGGTCTCTTCCCAATCTTTTGCTAGCCTTCATTTTGCACTAAATATGATCACCACTTGTGCATCCAAAATCCTTTAAACCAGTTTTGCCACATGAGTCAACTATATCTACCTATATGCGGTATTCTTTTGCCGTTCTAAGAAAATTTATATGTCCCATCTCTAATATTCAAAATAAATTTCTCTTTTGTGTGGTCGTACCGCTCGCGAGGCGGTGAGGGGTGGGTAATATTTTACATGCTAGATGTGTTATTCTCACGATGAGTGTTTATTCACTTGTCATTGCACGAGAGTAAGGCAAAGGTATTAGGGTTGCCCAGTTCTGAAATGAAAAATGAATTTACTTTATGTTGTCAAATAATAAGTTCCTTGGAAAGTGTTGGTATGGAAGGCACCCGTGGATACAGTTAGCCATGGAAAGTGAAAGTATGGTGGAAAAAGGAATAAACTTTAATTTCTGTTTGGGAACCGCCTATGATATATCTAGCATGGAAAGTGTTGGGAACTCTAAGTCATTTTCGTTGGTGGGAAAAGTATGCCTCTCAAAATGTTTTTATCTCTCAATTTTCGTTTTGATCTCTGGCACCTCTACAAATCCCTACTTCCCTCTGCGAAGGGCCTTTATTTTACTTTATGCAATTTTTATTTTGAATTTGAGTCTCCATCTTCTCTTATAAAAGCACCAACTAGGAGGCACTATGATCGTACTTGAGCATTGGGTGTAGTTAATATGCAAGTGTGTTTCATGAATGGATCAATTATTGAGCATGATGGGCTAGGGATAGCTTATTTTAGTGTTGATATTTTGAAAGACATGGTTGCTTGTTGATATGCTTGACTATTTAAGTTATAATGTCAAAACTAGACTATTGCTTTGAACAATATAAAAGTCCAAATGTCCATGCTATAAATAAAAGAATATGATATGACATGTTAGGCAGCATTCCACATCAAAAATTCTGTTTTTATCATTTACCTACTCGAGGACGAGCAGGAATTAAGCTTGGGGATGCTGATACGTCTCCAACGTATCTATATTTTTTGATTGTTCCATGTTGTTATATTATCAATCTTGGATGTTTTATAATCATTTTATAGTCACTAGCACATATGACCGCGCGTTGTAACGGGAAATATAATGGTGTATCCATCGAAAGGCCCAACAACATCCGAATGATGCCACCCGACAACGGCAGGAAGACGCGCAACGGTCGTGGCTAATTCATGCGAATTCAGGTGCGTGAAATTAGTTAGTGTGGGCCCCACAGTTGAATTAGGGGGGTGATTAGTTAGTGTGGGCCCACTCTTGAATTCACCGGGGAGAGAAATTAATTAGGGTGAGGAGAGATTTACGTGGCCTCATCCCCAGATGTGTTGTAGAGCGTTGCAACACTCGCAGGCGAGGAAGTCATTTCCCAATTCTACATTAAGATACATGCTACAGATACAATGCTTTTGGTACGATTTTTGTACGACGATTCTGATCTTAAAAGGCCCCCTAATTTTCAAATCTTAAAGGCATTATTTGTAAGTTGTCATAAAAAAAGCTCGCTAAAATTGTTCTGTTAGACTATCTCCAGTACATTAGAAATAATGAATTATGATTCCTCCACATTTGAACAAACAATCCCTACACATACAATTCTTTTTTTACACATACAATACTTTTGATACAATTTTTGTACGACAATTCTGACCCTAAAGGACCCCCCTAATTTTCAAATCTTAAAGGCATTTCTTTCTTGTCAAACTCTCCTTCCTTATTTATGTATATTGATCATGCCCTCGTATTATAATTCCTTTGCAACCTATTATTATCTCCTTCTTTTTTAAAGGAACTCTCCTTCCTTATTTAAGCCCGCGTGATATCTTTGCAAGGTTGTTCTTGCCTTTTTTTAGGAGCTCACCTTCCTTATTTTTGCCCAAGGATCACACGCTGGTATTATATGGTCATGATCCTCTCCTTTCTTTTTCTTTTTGCAAAATTCTCTTTCCATATTTCATGCCCGCTAATCACACCACTCTTTTTTCCTTATTTATGCCCATTAATTCTCCAGATTGCTTATTGATTTTGAATCGGAAACATATATAAATCCGTCGAACGGATCGTAAAGCAACGAGGTGATACTAATTTATAAAGAACAAACCTTTTGTTTGCATCCAGATACTTTAGTTCTGTTGGTTGTAGCCTTGGGCCTCGATGTGTAACATTGGGAGTTCGATCCCATGTGAAGACGTTTGTTTTGTGTCATATTTTTTGCCTGGGCCGATTTCAGGGCAAGGCCCAGTAAGGCGATTTATCCCAGACTATACGCAAAGTTGTATCGAGGATGAAGCATACGAGCAGTGTGACAAACGAAATTAACGTACCAAACCAAGGGAAAGGACGGACGAAAAATGGGCGAAATTATGGTGGTAAGAAGCAATAGCCGCTTTATTAGTAGGTATAGATTTTATATCATTTTTTGGTACTAACCTATTGCCATAGTGCCAAGTACGAGTTGTTGTTTTTATGCATATTTTTACATCACAAATAATCAATACCAAACGGAGTCCAAATGCAGCAAAACTTTGTGTGGATTTTTTGGGACTAGAATACAACCAATCGGCCGAAGAAGAACCTGGGGGCTGCCCTGAGGGGAGCACAACCCACCAGGGCGCGCCTGGAGGCCTGATACATCTCCAATGTATCTATAATTTATGAAGTATTCATGCTATATATTATCATTCTTGGATGTTTTATGATCATTTTATAGTAACTTTATATCATTTTTTGAGACTAACCTATTGACCCAGTGCCCAGTGCTAGTTGCTGTTTTTTGCTTGTTTTTTACATCACAGGAAATCAATATCAAACGGAGTCCAAACACCGCGAAACTTTTTGGAAATTTTTATGGACCAGACCACCCAGGATGAGCCAGAGCAGCACCTGGGGGGTGCCCCGAGGGGGGCACAACCCACCAGGGTGCGCCTGGGGGCCCAGGCGCGCCCAGGTGGGTTGTGCCCACCTCGGTGGCCTTCTGCACCCCCTGTTTACCCTTTAAATTCAAAAATATTCCATAAACCATCGGGGTTAACCTAGATCAGAAGTTTCGCCGCCGCAAGGCTTTGTAGCCACCGAAAACCAATCAAGACCCCGTTCTGGGACCCCACCGGAGGGGGGAATCATCTCCAGTGGCCATCTTCATCATCCTGGTGGCCACATGATTAGGAGGGAGTCGTTCACCCTCGAGGCTGAGAGTTTGTACCAGTAGCTATGTGTTTAATCTCTCTCTCTCTCTCTCTCTCTCTCTCTCGTGTTCTTGAGATGTCATGATCTTGATGTATCGCGGGCTTTGTTAATATAGTCGGATCATATGGTGTTTTACCCTCTCTATCTTGTTGTGATGAATAGAGTTTTTCCCTTTGAGATTTCGTTGTTATCGGATTGAATACTTTTATGGATTTGAGAACAGTCGATATATGTCTTGCAATTGAATACTCATGGTGACTATTGGGTATCGTATTGATTCACTTGATATATGTTTTGGCACTCAACTCGCGGATTCCCGAGGTGACATTGGGGTAATCTATGCATAGGGGTTGATGCACGTTCTTGTCTTTGTTTCTCCAGTAGAAATCTTGGGGCACTCTTTGAAGTTCTTTGTGTTGGATTGAATATTATGAATCTGAATTTGCTTTGGTGGTATTTTAGTAAGAACTCTTGGTTATATCAATCGGAAAGAATAGCCTCGTGTTATTTTAGTACGAACTCTAGGATAGATTGATCGAAAAGAATAACTTTGAGGTGGTTTCGTACCCTACAAACAATTCTGTCTTATGTTCTCCGCTAGATAGGAACTTTGGAGTGATTTCTTCATCGTGCTATGAGGGACGGTTATATGATCCAATTATATTAGCATTGTTGGGAGATTGCACTAGCGAAAGTACGGACCCTAGGCCTCATTTTCAAGCATTGCAATACCGTTTTTGTGTCCGTTTACTATTTACTACCTTTCTGTTTTTATTTATTCACATTATAAAGATATATTTCTACCATCAATATTACACTTTTATCACCATCTCTTCGCCGAACTAGTGCACCTATACAAATTACCATTGTATTTGGTGTGTTGGGGACACAAGAGTCATTTTATTATTTGTTTGCAGGGTTGTTTGAGAGAGACCATCTTCATCCTACACCTCCCACGGATTGATAAACCTTAGGTCATCCACTTGAGGAAAAATTGCTACTGTCCTCCAAAACTCTGCGCATGGAGGCCCAACACGTGTCTACAAGAATAAAGTTGCGTAGTAGACATCAAGGCCCAGGCGCGCCCTGGTGGGTTGTGCGCACCTCGGGTGGCCTCAGACCACCTATTTACTCTATAAATACCCCAATATTCCAGAAACCCTAGGGGAGTCCACAAAAATCAATTCCAGCCGCTGCAGAGTCCAGAACCACCAGATCCAATCTAGACACCATCACAGAGGGGTTCACCACTTCCATTGGTGCCTCTCCGATGATGAGTGAGTAGTTATATGTAGACCTTCAAGTCCGTAGTTAGTAGCTAGATGGCTTCATCTCTCTTGTCTGATTCTCAATACAATGGTCTCTTGGAGATCCATATGATGTAACTCTTTTGCGGCGTGTTTGTTGGGATCCGATGAACTTTGAGTTTATGATCAGATCTATCTCTTTTTATCCATGAAAGTTATTTGAGTTTCTTTGATCTCTTATATGCATGATTTCTTATAGCCTCGTATTTCTTCTCTGATATTTGGGTTTTGTTTGGCCAACTTGATCTATTTATCTTGCAATGGGAAGAGGTGCTTTGTAATGGGTTCGATCTTACGGTGCTTGATCCTAGTGACAGAAGGGGAACCAACACGTAAGTATCGTTGCTACTAAGGATAAAATGATGGGGTCTATTTCTACATAAATAGATCTTGTCTACATCATGTCATTGTTCTTATTGCATATCACCATTTCTCCATGAACTTAATACACTAGATGCATGCTGGATAGTGGTCGATGTGTGGAGTAATTGTAGTAGATGCAGGCAGGAGTCGGTCTACTAATCTTGGACGTGATGGCCATGTAATGATATCGTCATGAGTATTTGAAGTTCTATCAATTGCCCAACAGTAATTCATTTAACCACCGTTTGCTATTTTTCTCGAGAGAAGCCACTAGTGAAACCTACGGCCCCCGGGTCTCTTTCTCATATGATTTGCCGTTGCAATATATTTTATTTGCCTTTTATTTTCAAATCTATTAAACCAAAAATACAAAAATACCTTGCTGCAATTTATTTTATTTTGCATTCGATCTATCAATATTTACAACTCTCTCATGCCCGTTTGCCAATTTCTGGCGTCGTTACCCGAAAGGGATTGAAAACCCTTTAATACGTCGGGTTGCGAGTATTTGTTATTTGTGTGCAGGGGCCGTTTACGTGGTGTTGCTTGGTTCTCCTACTGGTTTGATAACCTTGGTTTCATCACTGAGGGAAATACCTACCGTTGCTATGCTGCAACATCCCTTTCTCTTTGGGGAAATACCGACATAGCTTCAAGCCACTATCAAAAGGAATTTCTAGCATTGTTGCCGGGGAGGATCATCAACATATACCAGGTTGCTAATCACAAGTCTCATCTCCTCGCAATTTACATTATTTGCCCTTTTCCTCTTGTTTTCCTCTCCCCCACTTCACAAAAAATTGCCGTTTTATTCGCCCTCTTTTTCGTTTGCCGTTTTCTCGTCAGATCTATCGTTTGCTTGCAACCATGAGTGATTTCAGTATGGCACCAACAAATGATGGCCTAACTTCTAAGATTGGACGTACGGGCAATCTGGATGCCAAAACTTCTATCTTGGGGCAAGGGAATGTTATGGGAAAGGAACATATCCAAGAATTTTTCAGTGGTGTGGGAAATCTAAGTCTTGATGATGCCCCTATACTTAGAACTACTAGATCCTATGCGGATGCTATTTCAGCACTAGTTCTGAAACTTGAAAGTAAATTTATCCGTACCCATCCTACTTTGCAAATATTGTTTTTTGAGCTCCCCTTTATAAAGAATCCTTATGAATGAGTTTGACTATATCATACGTGAAGGTAGGGAAATCTTTGATTTTTATGGTATGAATCGTGAAAAGCCCGTGATAGATGAACTTCTTTACAATAGTGATTATGCGTTAAGACTTTTGCTTGGGGATAATAAAACCTTTGGTGATAATTGTAAAAAGGAAGTCCCCATTCTATATGTAATTCAAGAAGTTTTTAATAATGTTAGTCAACATTACCTTTGGATTGTTGCCAGAAATCAACGTGGTTATGATAATGGGCAACTTAATAATGCTAAGGCTTCTATGGATAACATGTTTTATGTTGTTTTACAAAACCCCATGATGAAAACACCTCTAAGGGAATAAAAAATAAGGATGACAACAGTTAGATCCTTGCTTTATGCCTAGCTAAGGGCGTAAAACTATAGCGCTCGTTGGGAGGCAGCACAATGATTTTTTTTCTTTTTGCTTTCTGTTCTTGAGTGTTAGAACAATTATGCTACTGTTATGATTGTGTTTTTTGTGTTTTAATTCATGTTTGTTCCAAGTAAAGCCTTTAGGATCTTCTTGGGTAATAGTTGTTTGATCTTGCTGAAAAAACAGAACTTTTGCACTCGCGAAAATAATTTTCATTTTTAACCAAAGAGCGATAAAATAACAATTCCTATTGCAGTAGATTAATATACAAATTTCCCAAGTTGTCCTAATTTTTCAGTGTCTTTGGAGTTACGGAAATATTCGAAATATCCATATTTCTACAGACTGTTCTGTTTGTCACCGATTCTGTTTTCTTTGCGTTGTGTGCTTGTTTTGATGATTCTATGGTTTTTGTTTTATTTGATGAGTTTTTGCCATACAAAAGTTGGAATACAGTAGATATAATGCAATAACAAAATATGAATTGGTTTACTAAACTACTTATAGTAGTGATTTGTTTTCTTATACTAACGGATCTGACGAAGGCTTTTGTTGAGTTTTGTGTGATTGAAGTTTTCAAGTTTTGGGTTATCTTTCTATGGAGGAAGGAATAAGGAGTAAGAAGAGCTTAAGCTAGGTGATGCCCTGGCATCCCAAGCTATTATCCAAAGAGAGCAAGAAACTAAGCTTGGGGATGCCCCGAGTGTCATCCCCTCTTTCTTCTAACGACCATCGGTATTTTACTCGAAGCTATATTTCTATTCGTCACATACTATGTGTTTTGCTTGGAGTGTATTGTATGGTATGAGTCTTTGCTTGTTTTATTTTGTGTTTTGAGTCTTGATCCCTTGCTGGACACACCTATTTGGGAGAGCCAAAATTATGCCATGACTTGTTATAATTACTCTCTATGCTTCACTGAAATTTTTATGAGCTATCGATTTGCTCTAGTGCTTCACTTATATCTATTTTAGCACGGTGTGCTTTAGTATTTTGAAGAAATTATCTCTTGCTTCACTTAGATTTATCTGAGAGTTAGTAATTTTTTAAGAAATTCTCTCTTGCTTCACTTAAATTAATTTGAGAGAAAGAAATATTATGCTCATGATATTCACTCATATTTGTTTGAGCTTATCAAAAGCAACACATGAAAATTAGTCCCAAAGTGATACATATCCGAGAAGGATATAATAAAAACTTTCATGAAGATCATTGGGCAAAATAAACTTGATTCTTAGTAATAGTTTTGAGATATGATGATGTGATATGTGAGTCATCTTGATGAGTAATCATGATTTAGTAAGAATATTGGTGTTAAGGTTTGTGATTCCCTATACAGGCACGAAAGTCAATAGTTATGCAATGAAATAATATCCTACTTGTGGTGCATTATTCAGTGTTAATTATTCTTAATGCTTGCTTATGAGGTTATTCATTTCTTGGTTGGTCTCTTCCCAATCTTTTCCTAGCCTTCATTTTGCACGAAGTATGAGCACTACTTGTGCATCCGAAATCCTTTAAACCAGTTTTGCCACATGATTCTACTATATCCACCTATATGCGGTATTCTTTTGCCGTTCTAAGCAAATTTGTATCTATCATCTCTAATATTCAAAATAAATTTCTCTTTTGTGTGTCGTACCGCTCGCGAGGCGGTGAGGGGTGTGTAATATTTTCCATGCTAGATGTGTTATTCTCACGATGAGTGTTTAATCACTTGTCATTGCACGAGAGTAAGGCAAAGGTATTAGGGTTGCCCAGTCGTGAAATGAAAAATGAATTTACTTTATGTTGTCAAATAATAAGTTCCTTGGAAAGTGTTGGTATGGAAGGCACCCGTGGATGCGGTTAGCCATGGAAAGTGAAAGTATGGTGGAAAAAGGAATAAGCTTTAATTTCTGTTTGGAACCGCCTATGACATATCTAGCATGGAAAGTCTTGGGAACTCTAAGTTGTTTTCGTTGGTGGGAAAAGTATGCCTCTCAAAATGTTTTTATCTCTTAATGTAACTTCCCAAATTTTCAATTTGGAATGTTATACATAGATCATTCATGCATATCATATTTTGTTGCATTTCGTTTCGCGGTCCTTGAAATTCTAAGCAACTCAAGGACCCTCGGAGAGAGTTGGGAATTTCACTGTTTTCATATTTGAGATTTTATCAAATATTGAAATGAGGATTTTTGGTTTTAATTATTTTTTCTCCAAAAATATTTTCATATTAAAATATATGAGAGGAGATAATATGACTTCTCCAAAATAAATGAAATATTGGAGGAAAAATATTAAAATCAAATATTTGATTTTATTTGGATTTTATTGCTATTTTATTTGCATTAGAAAAATTGCACGTTTTCAAAATTGCATTTTAGGGCCAAGAAAATGTTCTTCTTGTTCTAAATATTTTATTTAGACGGTTAAAATTTGTTTTGGCATTTTAAGATTTTTATTTATTTTTCTAGGATTTTTTTTCGGCGGCACATTATAAAAAAATCTTCTCTCCGCCGACTGGGTCGAAGCCCAGCCAGCCAGCCGACCGGCCGATCCCAGCCAGCGCCCCGTCCGCCTCGTCCCCGATGCGGGACGACTCCCGCCTCTGCACGCCATCGAGTCCGACCGGGACTCTGTCCCCGCGCCGGCGCCTTGCCCCCTCCCCCAATCCAGCTGCCCCCTGCTCTTAAATACGCCACCCCGACCCCCACCACCACCACCCGAACCACCCCGCCACCGTTTGCCGCCGCTGTCGCCTAGTGCCGTCGCCGCCCCGCCGCCTGCCGTCGCCGCCACCCGAGCACCCGCTGCCCACCAGGCCCCGCCGGAGCCGTCGGATCTCGCCGGAGCCCCGCCAAGGTAGACGCCCCATGCCGTTGGTTTTTGAGAGAAAACCGATTCGTTTTTTTCGAAAACCCTAGTTTTTATTTTCAGAATAGATCGGTTTTTCCGGTTTAGTTTATTTAGCGGACGTTCGTCCATACGTTCGTTTTAACGAATGGTGTTCACTCGTTAGCCGCAGACAGCGAATGTTCGTTCGTTAGCCCGTTTGTCAGTTTTCTTTTTCTCGGATTTTTTCGCAATTATTCTCGATCGTGATTTCTGATCCGATTTTCATTTTAGTTTATCTTTTCGCTCGTTTATCGGAATCAGGCGATTCAAGCGCCTAAATCTTCGTCTCGAAACCCTCTTTCTGTTTAACCAACTTGAACAAGATTTTGATATAGTAAAATTTGACCTTAGTTCAGATTAGTAATCGGATCTTGTTTCTTTCGCAGTTTGAGTTTCGTTGATTTGATTCTTTTTGCAAACCGGAGTCCTGTTCTCAGTCCTGTCTGAGAGATCCCATCTCGGGGCCTTTTCCGGGGGTTCAACACTAATCCCAAAGGTAGAGGGAGCGTGTGATGGTGATCACATCAACCTTGGAAACACTTCCAACACACATCGTCACCTCACCCTTAGCTAGTCTCCGTTAATTCCGTAGCTTTTGTTTCGAGTTACCAATATTAGCAACTGAACCGGTATCTAATACCCAGGTGCTACTAGGAGTACTAGTAAGGCACACATCAATAACACACATATATCAAATATACTTTTTTTGAAGTTGACAGCCTTCTTATCTACCAAGTATTTGAGGCAGTTCTGCTACCAGTGACCGTTCGCCTAATAGAAGCACTTTGTCTCGGGTTTGGGTACTTGGGTTTCTTCACTGGAGCGGCAACTGGCTTGCCATTCAAGAAGTTTCCCTTCTTGCCCTTGCCCTTATTTGAAACCAGTGCTCTTGTTAACCATCAACACTTGATGCTCCTTCTTGATTTCTACCTTTACGACCTTAAGCACGACGAACAACTCCGGGATTATCTTCCCTTGCATGTTATAGTTCATCACGAAACTCTAGTAGCTTGGTGATAGCGACTGGAGAACTTTTGTCAATCACTCTCTTATCTGGAAGATTAACTCCCACTTGATTCAAGTGATTGAAGTACCCAGACATTCTGAGGACATGCTCACTTGCTGAGCTATTCTCCTCCATGTTATAGGCAAAGGTCTTGTCAGACGTCTCAAACTCTCAACACGGGCGTGAGCCTGAAATACCAATTTCAGCTCTTCAAACATTTCATATGTTCTATGGAGTTCAAAACACTTTTGGAGCCCCGACTCTAAGCCATAAAGCATGTCGCACTAAACTATCAGGTAGTCATCAGAATGTGTCTATCAGATGTTCACAACATCCACAGACGACACCAGAGGGGTTGGCACACCGAGTGGTGCATCAAGGACAGAAGCCTTCCATGTAGCAATGAGGACAATCCTCAGACTACGACCCTAGTCCGCACAATTGCTTACAATATCTTTCAACTTAGTCTTTCTCTAGGAACGTATTAAAACAAAGAGCTAAAGCGCGAGCTATAATCCACAACATAATTTGCAAAGACAATTTAGACTATGTTCATGATAATTAAGTTCATCTAATCAAATTATTCAATGAACTCCCACTCAGATAGACATCCCTCTAGTCATCTAAGTGATACATGATCCGAATCGACTAGGCCGTGTCCGATCATCACGTGAGATGGACTAGTCATCAACGATGAACATCTCCATGTTGATCATATCTACCATATGACTCATGTTCGACCTTCCGGTCTCTCGTGTTTCGAGGCCATGTCTGTACATGCTAGGCTCGTCAAGTCAACCTAAGTGTTTTGCATGTGTAAATCTGGCTTACACCCGTTGTATTCGAACGTTAGAATCTATCACACCCGATCATCACGTGGTGCTTCGAAACAATGAGCATTCGCAACGGTGCATAGTTAGGGGAACACTTTCTTGAAATTTTAGTGAGGGATCATCTTATGCATGCTACCGTCGTTCTAAGCAAATAAGATGTAAACATGACAAACATCACATGCAAATCATAAAGTGACATGATATGGCCAATATCATCTTGCGCCTTTGATCTCCATCTCCGAGGCGCGGCATGAACACCATCGTCACCGGCATGACACCGTGATCTCCATCATCATGATCTCCATCACCGTGTCTTCATGAAGTTGCCTCACAAACTATTACTTCTACTACTATGGCTAACAGTTAGCAATGAAGTAAAGTAATTGCATGGCATTTTCATTGACACGCGGGTCATAAATAAATTAAGACCACTCCTATGGCTCCTGCCGATTGTCATACTCATCGACATGCAAGTCGTGATTCCTATTACAAGAACATGATCAATCTCATACATCACATATATCATTCATCACATCCTTTTGGCCATATCACATCACATAGCATACCCTGCAAAAACAAGTTAGACGTCCTCTAATTGTTGTTGCATGTTTTACGTGGCTGCTATGGGTTTCTAGCAAGAAAGTTTCTTACCTACGCAAAACCACAATGGTGATATGCCAATTTCTATTTACCCTTCATAAGGACCCTTTTCATTGAATCCGATCCGACTAAAGTGGGAGAGACAGACACCTGCCAGCCACCTTATGCATCAAGTGCATGTCAGTCGGTGGAACCAGTCTCACGTAAGGATACGTGTAAGGTCGGTCCGGGCCGCTTCATCCCACAATGCCACGGGATCAAGATAAGACTAGTAACGGTAAGCAAATTGAACAAATCATCGCCCACAACTGCTTTGTGTTCTGCTCGTGCATAGAATCTACGCATAGACCTAGCTCATGATGCCACTATTGGGTAACGTAGCAATAATTCAATAATTTCCTATGTGTCACCAAGATCAATCTAGGAGATACTAGAAACGAGAGAGAGGGAGGGTATCTTCATACCCTTGAAGATCGCTAAGCGGAAGCGTTACAAGAACACGGTTGGTGGAGTCGTACACACAGCGATTCAGATCGCGGTCGATTCCGATCTAAGCGCCGAACAACGGCGCCTCCATGTTCAACACACGTCTAGCCCAGGGATGTATCCTCCTTCTTGATCCAGCAAGGGGAGAGGAGAAGTTGAGGGAGAACTCCGACACCACGACGGCATGGTGGTGATGGAGCTCGTGGTTCTCCGGCAGGGCTTCACCAAGCACTACGGAGGAGGAGGAGGTGTAGGAGAGGGGGAGGGGCTACGCCAGGGGAAGGGTGCGCCTGCCCTCTCTCTTCCTCATTATATATAGGGGGAAGTGGTGGAGGAGGCGCCCTAGGGTTCCCTAGGGGAGGGGCAGAGGCCACAGGGGAAACCCTAGATGGGTTTGGGCACCCCCACCCCTAGGAAACTTGCCCCCCAAGCCGGGAGGGGTGGCTGCCCTAGGGGAGGCGCCCCCACCTCTCCAAGTTATGTGAGATGGGGTGGGAGGGGCGCTCAGCCCCTTAGTGGGCTTATGTGCCCCCTCCCCTTGGCCCATAAGGCCCCCCAACGCTTGCCGGGGCCTCAGAAACCCCTTTCGGACACGCTGGTCGTCACCCGGTACCCCCGGAATAATTCCGGACTCCAATACCCTTCGTCCAATATATCAATCTTCACCTCCGGACCATTCCGGAACTCCTCGTCACGTCCGAGATCTCATCCGGGACTCCGAACAACCTTCGGTAACCACATACTATTTCCCATAACAACTCTAGTGTCACCGAACCTTAAGTGTGTAGACCCTACGGGTTCGGGAACCATGCAGACAAGACCGAGACATCTCTTCGGCCAATAACCAATAGCGGGATCTGGATACCCATATTGGCTCCCACATGTTCCACGATGATCTCATCAGATGAACCACGATGTCGGGGATTCAATCAATCCCGTATACAATTCCCTTTGTCTATCGGTATGTTACTTGCCCGAGATTCGATCGTCGGTATCCCCATACCTTATTCAATATCGTTACCGGAAAGTCTCTTTACTCGTTCCGTAATGCATGATCCCGTGACCAACTCCTTAGTCACATTGAGCTCATTATGATGATGCATTACCGAGTGGGCCCAAAGATACCTCTCCGTCATATGGAGTGACAGATCCTAGTCTCGATTCGTGCCAACCCAATAGACACTTTCGGAGATACCTGTAATGCACCTTTATAGCCACCCAGTTATGTTGTGACGTTTGGTACACCCAAAGCATTCCTACGGTATCCGGGAGTTGCACAATCTTATGGTCTAAGGAAATGATACTTGACATTAGAAAAGCCTTAGCAAACGAACTTCACGATCTTGTACTATGCTTAAGATTGGGTCTTGTCCATCACATCATTCTCCTAATGATGTGATCCCGTTATCAATGACATCCAATGTCCATGGTCAGGAAACCATGACCATCTATTGATCAACGAGCTAGTCAACTAGAGGCTTACTAGGGACATATTACGATCTATGTATTCACACATGTATTACAGTTTCCGGTTAATACAATTATAGCATGAACAACAAACAATTATCATGAACAAGGAAATATAATAATAACCATTTTATTATTGCCTCTAGGGCATATTTCCAACAAATGATTATTGTCAATGGAGAGTTGCATCATCGCAGTGTTACAGGGGCGTTTCAATGTTGTGTTTCTCCTAAAGAAGGCTGTGAAATTCTACGAGAGATTCATGAAGGAGATTGTGGTCATCATGTCAGCTCTAAATCTCTCATTGCCAAGGCTTTCCGTCATGGGTTTTATTGGCTGACGGCTCATGCTGACGCTGAAGATCTAGTCAGTAAATGTGATGGGTGTCAGAAGTTTTCACGTCGAGCCCATGTGTTGGCTCAAGAATTGAGGATGATTCCAATTACTTGGTCGTTTGCAATCTGGGCGCTTGATATGGTTGGGCCTTTCAAAAGGTCCAAAGATAAAAGGACACACCTCATGGTGGCGGTTGACAAGTTTACAAAGTGGGTTGAGGTAGAGTCGGTCAGTAAATGTGACGCGGCGATGGCGGTTCAATTCATCAAAAAGGTGATTTTTGTTTTGGTTTTCCCCACAACATCATAACTGATAATGGCACTAATCTATCCAAGGGTGCTATGGAAGAGTTTTGTCAACGTGAGCATATCCGGCTTGATGTATCATCAGTAGCTCACCCCAGTCTAATGGTCAAGCTGAGAGAGCCAATCAAGAGATCCTGAGAGGCATCAAGCCCCAGCTTATGGTTCCTTTGCAGAGGACGCCGGGTTGTTGGGTAGAGGAGATACCCTCAGTGTTATGGAGTATCAATACTACCCCCAACAGATCTATGGGTTACACACCTTTCTTCATGGTTTATGGAGCAGAGGCGGTTCTCCCTAGTGACATCCGTCACCACTCGCCCCGTGTGGCGGCTTATGTTGAAGCTGACAATGAAAAAGCATGTCAGGATGCACTTGACCTGTTAGATGAGGAGCGTGACCTTGCAGCGGCTCGTTCGGCGATTTACCAGCAAGATATGCGCCGTTATCACAGCAGCCGAGTTAAAACCAGAACCTTTCAAGAAGGTGACTTAGTGCTCCGGCTTATCCAGGATCAATCTGCTATGCACACATTATCCCCACCTTGGGAAGGGCCTTTTGTGGTCAGCAAAAATCTGAACAATGGGTCATATTCGAGACCGCAAGTACTCATGCACATCGGAGGAGGAGACCCGCCGACCGTGGAATATTGCTCATCTTCGGCCTTACTATACCCGAGCCACCGGCTCACCTGATGTACATATTTTGACAATGTATATATTATGATTAATATAATAAAGCCGGCATCCCTAATAATTTAGGGCCTCTATCGTTTCATTTCTCAGAAATTGAGTCTTTATTTTATATGATCACTTAAAGGCTTGCTGCCAAATTACAGGGACCAAAGAGAGACTGTTGCACAGCAAGATTCAAACATAGGTACCCAGCGAGCACAACTCACAAATATATCACTTGGGGGCTTCCTGCTCATCGAGCATAGCCATGACTACCCTTGTTGATCCGACTTATGTGCCCGGAATATAATGTTACTTGGGGGCTCTTTGTTCAATGTACACGGGTTTTTATGACCCTTGTAACAGGCTTAAAAGCCAGGCTTGGAAGCCAAGTGTATTCACCTAAAAACCCGAGTTATCCTGCCTTTTTATGTCTGCCACTCCGCCCAGGTAATCCTGGAACGACTCGCCACTTTTGACAAGTCAATCTTATACAGACCCTGAATTTGTCAAAGTTAAAATGATGATTAGTTATGTGAGGTCCGGCTTATAAGGTTTGTATGAAGGTTTAACTCAGTGGTTGTGGAGCCCTTGAACGCACTTGAATTTTGGGCTTGGCCGCCTATGATAGCCTTGATTTTTCGATTTTTTATTTGAACATTTTTGAGATTCCTCTCCTATGACATATTGATACATGGTTAAAAACGAAAGAGGGCTATGCCTTCTTATTTATACATGAAATTACCAGGTGTTTATTAACTCGGCCTGGTTTAAGACTATAAGTCACTAGGATATAATGATTTTATATGCTTGGAAGCGCTACGCTCTAAGTTTGGGGTATTACCCCTTCCTGCATATGCCGTATTAAGCGGGTGGTACGTGTCAACTTGCATAGAGCTTTATACGCTCAATCTTTTGGGTTTTCACCCTTCTTCCACTGGTAAATTAAGCTGGTGGGGTACCACAGGTATGATGCTTTTTTATTAAAGGTCATGATTAAACCGGCCCTGGTTATGGACTATCTTTAGCCACCAGTGGTTTTTGATATGGTATTATGACCCGTCCTGTGGTAAACCGCCAGGATCCTTGTCATGTGTTTGTGTGCAGGTACAATAAATAAGTCTGGTGCACACAGTTGATGAAACCATAAACATACGTGGCAGATCTTCAACTTGACAGATCAATAGTATCATGCAGAACAAAACATGCACGATGGCATGGTAGATCAAGAGTTTAATTAAAGCATATTACAAAGGCATCGAATTCCCCACAGGAGTAATTGTCTTAGTAGTTTCACAGAAAGCAGATGTTAAGCTGGCCTACGGCTTACGACTCTTGGCCTTGTTGTGTTGAAGGTTGCGGCTCGTCCAACACCGGTTCATTTGCCTCCTCTTCACCCAATGGCTGGAAGTTAGTGGTCGACCAGTCGATCCTAGTTAACACTCTGAATACAACTTCATCACTTATAAGTGTGGATGGATCAACATCAGGGGCGTAAGTGTGCTTATAGACCGGAGGAGTCAGGCCCGGAGCATCATGAGTCGGCACCTTCACCTTCTTATTGTTGGCATCGTAAACCGATTGGTAATGTGTACGATCAGTGTCTTAAGCCAGTTTGCTAGCCAAAGAACGCATTTCCCTTGTAAGAGCAGCGAAGTCATCTGCAGTGAAGGGTGACCCTTCTTCTTTTATGCTTGGGCAACCGTTTGCCAAGTTTGCCGGTTCAAGATCAACTAGCCACACTTTGGCCCGAGTTAGCGCAGTAAGTGCACCAGCTCTTGCAGCTGATTTTAACTCTTCAATCCACGTAGGTAGCATCGATAGCTTATCCAACATATCCTTGCTAAGGGTTGGAGCTAGTTTGTTGTGAGCAGATGCATAGATAACCCGTTGTGCGCCACTATATAGCTATTCTATGAGTGTGTAAGCCGCCTTCAGTTTTTTTTCCGCATGTCTGAGCCAAGATGGGTAACCCGGGATCCTGTATCATTAAGGACGTTTGTAAGCCAATAGCACATTAGATAACATATGTTCAAAGATTCAGAGGAAGCTATCTTACAGAAAATGGCAGTGGTCATGGCATCGATTTGCTGTTTTAAACCGGCAAGCTCTGCAGATACTAGCTTAAGGGCCACCTCAGCATCCTCGGCTCTCTTCAGCAGGGTTGTCTTCTCTGTGTCCCAACCCGCTTGTTCGGACTTGAAGCTTTCCTTCATTTTTCCACTGCAGCTAAGGCACTAGTCAGCTCATCCTTGGCCTTGGAGGTCTCTGCTTGTTGAGACTTGATATTCTCTTGAAGGTCGGCGACTTGGGATTCTTTACTGTTGAGCTCAGTCTACAAAAGTAAACAGTAAATAAGATGGCAATGAATTTATTTAAAGTCCCAAGCACAATACAACTATTATACTTGGCACTTGGGGGCTAATGTCTATTGCTTCTCCAAACATTGTGAAGGCCCAAGTACAATACAAGTATTATACTTGACACTTGGGGGCTAATTCATATTGCTCTTCATACTGCAAATATTATGATAAGTATAGCTTACCCAAGCACCGTTTTGAGCGGTGGCAGTTGAGTAGCCGATGACTCGACAGAGGATGAGTGGGAAGTAACCTGGTAATCGGAGTCATATGGATTAAGAGGTTGACGAAACCAGCCCGCTTTAGGACAAGCACTGACAAGCAAATTAGAGACATCTGAGCGGCATTTCCGAAGCGGTCTGTTCGGTAAACCGGCGGAGGTAACTACCTGGCCGCTATGCCGGGTGGTGCGACGAGCTTCGTGCTGTTGGGTCTTCATAAGAAATTTGGGATCCAAATAAGCAAGAGGATGAGAAAATTTAACTTTCCGGTTTGCCTGACGGATTTTTAGTGAAGGCAAAGGTTCTGAATCGGAAGAGAGAATAATTACCTCTGCAGCGTCAGCATGACTGGCTTCGGCATCATCCTGACAAATATCATTATCAATAAGACGCATGAAAAATAAGCCAAGTGAGTCAAGCCCTACCTCAAGGTCCGGATTATCCACATCATCATCAGGGGCCGGATTAGAGGATGTAGTGGTTCTTTTCCTGTGGGCAGTCTTCTTCACAGCTTTAGTCTTTTGCCGGGTAGCTCTTTCTGGTTTGTCTAGTTTTTCTGGTTTCTCCTGTGGCAGTTTCTTGCTCCAAAACGAATCATTGCCCTGGTTACACAGACACTGATATTAAACAATGACCAGATATATCAGTAACAGATTCAGCAAAAAGAAAAATCAAGGTCTTACAGCTGGCGGTTTGTTGGTGGCACAGAAGGGAAGTAGGCCGGTTTTAGCATAGATGTGTTTCGGTTCATTCAGCATTTTATTCACAGCCTCTGAGATTTCTTCATCGCTGAGCTAGATGTTGGAATGTCGCAGTGGGTCATCAACACTGCCAGTATACTCGCACATCAAACCGGAGCACTGACTAAGGGGCAGTATGCTCCATGATATCCAACAGCGAGCGAGATCAACCCCTGTTAAACCATTGGACATAAAGGCTCTGAGCTTTGACAGTTGAGGAGCGTATTTGCTTCTCTCCTGGGCAGTCAACCTTTGCGGAAAGGGGTGTGTATTGTTGAGCCGTTCCGGACGAAAGCCAGGCAAGGGATTTTCACCAGCAGGGGAGGTGTCTTTGTAATAGAACCATGTTTGATTCCACTCTTTGGGGTGGCTGTGCAGTTTGGTGTGAGGGTATGTGACCTCTTTCCTTTTCTGAATCGCCACGCCACCCAACTCCGTATTGGAGCCGTCAGTAAACTCAGTATGGCGGTTTAGATGGAAAATGTCTCTGAACAATTCCACTGTGGGATCCTCTTGAAAGAATGCCTCACGGAGCACTTGGAAGTGACACATGTTTGTAACAGAGTTGGGGCCAGTGTCTTGTGGATGGAGTTAGAAATCGGCTAAAACATCTCGGTAAAATTTAGAACCGGGCGGCTTAAAGCCCCGGGATAAGTGATCTACGACAACGACGACCTCTCCTTCTTGAGGTGTGGGAGGGCATTCTTTGCTAGGAGCCCTCCAATGGATGGTATCTTTGCTGCCTAAGGCGCCGATCAGGACTAAATCGTCCAGTTGAGCCTCTGTGACGCGAGAAGGAACCCAGTTGCACTCATTTACTTGCTTGGCCATGATGAAATCTACAAGGTAGATGATCCCGGTTCAAAAATGCATTGGTTAAAGGTACATTGGTATGTGCAATGTTAAACCAGAGACAGATCTATCTAAACCGGAGTTTTATGAAGCCGCAACATCTGGCGGTTCAACAAGGGGACTAATGGTATATACCAGTTTGGCAATTTTTTCTACAAGGTTAAACCGCCTGATCTAAGCATTGAAACAGCTGAGATTGCGAATGGATAAGTATGCAGAAACAGATTTCACAAGATTTCTCTACAGCGTTGGATCTCAAGCAAGTTCAGAAAATAAGAAAAATATTCAAAAGCTCAAAGCAGAACAGTATTGAATCAATGGGCAGAAATATATGTGAGATCTATGGTCTTGGCATGAAACTAAAGGCGGATACTAAAAGCTACCGCTACACAGAGCAGGGGTTCACAGATGCATCCAGGAGCTAGTATATGAACATGAACAGGTGATGAACACTGCAAGAACACGAAACCCTAGAACAGATCTATGTTGAGAAGAGCAGAAGGCTTACCAGAGTTGAGGAAGACGCGAAAGGTTGCCGTGGTGCTCTGGTGCATCTAGGTTGATGCAGCGGCCAAGGCTGGTGCAGAAGTTGACGGCGGCGGCGGAGCTCTGAGGCTGGCGACGTGAGGAAGACAAAGAAGAAAGGCACGAAGGGGAGAAAAGAAATGACCCTTCGGTCCTATTTATAAGGCAAAAGGACATGTGCCAGGCGCGAAAATCAAGGGGCCACGAAATGGAGTTGTCGCCTCGATTTCCGCAGATCTATTAAACAAGGAAGCATAATGGATAGCTTCGTTATGACATGTGACGTCATTCCGGTTTACAACGACCAGAGAAGATGACATCATGGCGGTTCAACAAACTACAAGAAGATATTAAAGATGAAGATTTTTGTTAAAGGATTGACATGAACATGTTCAAATTAATCTGGGGCCTAATGTTGGGGATATTACTACTGGGCGTAAACCGGCCTACCTGGGCCGGGTTAACTTCGTCAGTAGTTAAGTATGTTAAAGCCCAAGAAGGCAGATGAGAGCTCAAAGCCCATGGTCGGTTCAAGGCCTGTAGTCGTAAACCGACGTTAGTAGTTAAACTTGTATTGTAAGTTAGGAATAAGTAGAGACCAAACCGGACACATCTATGAGCCGGTATTGGGACTTTGTGAACCGACGGGCGTCACCCGTGTATATAAGGGGACGACCCGGCGGCAGTTCGAGGACAACAGGCAACTACTCGAGACATAGGCGAAGCTTGTTTGCTCCCTAGTCATCGAAACCCCATCAATTCCATCACAATTAGACGTAGGCTTTTACCTTCATTGAAGGGGCCGAACTAGTATAAACTCTCTTGCGTCCCTGTGTCCGCTTTAACCCCTTCAAGCTAACCCATCGCGATGGCTCCATGACTAAGTCCTTTCTCTAGGACATCTGCCGTGACAAAACCACGACAAGTATCGTATCAGATAGAGGAACCCAGTTTACCTCAAAGTTCTGGAAGCAGTTGCATGAAACTTTGGGTACCAGGCTAGAATTCAGTACAGCTTTTCATCCACAGACAGATGGACAGACCGAGAGAGTCAATCAGATTTTGGAGGATATGCTGAGAGCTTGTGCGCTAGACTATGGATCTAGTTGGGACGATAATTTGCCATATGCAGAGTTCTCTTACAACAACAATTACCAAACCAGTTTAAAGATGGCCCCTTTTGAAGCTTTGTACGGAAGGAGGTGCAGGACACCGTTGTCATGGGACGAAGTTGGAGACCGCCAGTTGTTTGGTCCTGACTTGATTAAAGAGTCTGAACAGAAGGTGAAGTTGATTCGCGATAGGCTCAAGATAGCCCAGTCCAAGCAGAAAAGTTATGCAGATTCTAAATGCAAGGAGACAGTTTACGAAGTCGGAGATAGAGCTTATCTTCGAGTATCTCCACTTCGGGGAACAAAGCGTTTTGGAGTTAAAGGGAAGTTAGCGCCACGATTTGTAGGACCATATCGAGTTTTGGAGCGTATGGGAGAAGTGGCCTACAAGTTGAAATTGCCCGAAGGATTGTCAGGAGTTCATGATGTGTTCCACGTTTCTCAGTTAAAGAAGTGCCACGCGGAGATGGCTGACATACCTTTGAGAGACACAGTGCCATTGGAAACTATTCAGTTGGATAACAATTTGACCTATGAGGA
Organism: Triticum aestivum; assembly: GCF_018294505.1. Lineage (NCBI taxonomy): Eukaryota > Viridiplantae > Streptophyta > Magnoliopsida > Poales > Poaceae > Triticum > Triticum aestivum. Next base: position 150,823,649 of record NC_057809.1, read on the forward strand.
GAAACCAGTTAAGATTCTCGAGTTTGCCAGCCGAGTTACTCGCAGCAAGGTCATAAAGTTTTGCAAGGTTCAGTGGAGCCACCACATGGAGGATGAAGCCACCTGGGAACGAGAGGAAGATTTGCTCAAGGACCACCCTCACCTATTTTCTAGCCAACCCGAATCTCGAGGGCGAGATTCATCTTAAGGGGGGTAGGTTTGTAACATCCCAAATTTTCAATTTGGAATGTTATACATTAGATCATCTATGCATATCATATTTTATTTTGCATTTTGGTTGATCCTAGAAATCCTAAGCAACTCAAGGACCCACGGAGAGAGTTGGGGGTCTCGTTATTTTCATATTTGAGTTTTCTCAAATTTTGAGAATAGGATCATTTGATTTTATTTATTTTATCATCAATTATTTCTATTACAAAAATATGAGAGAGGGAATAAAATGACTTTCCCAAAATAAAGAAATATTGAGGATCAAATAATAAAATCAAATAAGATTTTATTTCGGAGTTTTTCGGTGTTTTATTTGAATTTAGGAAAAATGTGCGTTTTTCAAAATTGCATTTAGGTCCCAAATAAATGTTCACCTTGTGCGGCTTGATTTTAGAAGCCCGTGAAAATTTATTTCGGAATTTTTGGAGTCCGTTTATATTTATTTTTATTTTTCTTCTACGCATTAATAAAAAAACGAACCGACTTACGGGCCGTGTCCGGCTAGGACTCCGGCCAGAGGTGGCTTTATAAGCCGGCCCAGCCCCGGGGGAACCCTAGCCCCGAGCCGCCCCGCCGCTGCCGCTTGTGCGCCGCCGCCGCCGCGCCGCTCGCCGCCCACGCGCCGCCCCACCCGCACGCTCGCCGAGGTTCGCCGCTGCCTCGAAATCCGTGCCCGTTTTTTTAGAAAACCGATCGGTTTTCCGTCGGTTTTTTTAGTTTTGGTTTTTTAAATAGATGGGTTTTTCCGGTTTATTTAAATAGCGAGCGTTCGTCCGTTCGTTCGTTCTAGTGAACGTTCGTCATTTTTATTTTTCTCGGATTAAATCCGCGATTTTTATGATCGCGATTCCTGATCTGATTTTCATTTTAGTATAACTTTTCGCTCGTTTATCGGAATCAGGCGATTCAAGCGCCTGGAGTTTCGTCTCGAAACCCTCTATCCGTTTAACCAACTTAAACAAGATTATGCTACTGTAAAATTTGCCCTAGATCCAGATTAGTAGAACGAAGTTGTTTTCTTTCGCCGTTTGACTTTCGTTGCTTCGTTCGATTTGATTCTTTTTGCCAACCGGAGTTCTTAAGTTGAACCTTCTGGTTAGATCTCTTATTTGAGTTTTACCTATGCATTAGATGAGTACTTATTGTATGATTGTTTGTTTGTTAGTGATAGAATACCCGGAGTGCGCAGCTTGTTACTTCGAATCGCTAGGTTTCCCGGATCATCAGCAAGGCAAGTAACGCTTTGATCATACCTCCTACTACCCAGTTTTATTGCATTAGATCAATCCTCACACATTGCATGATTAGGATCTAATTAAATTGTGGGATGGGAAGTAGTCAAGGTAGTACCTATTACCTGTTTATTATCAAACTTTTGGGAGTTACTTCTACGTTTGCTTATTATGCCATGCTATGCTAGTAGACGTGGATTGGGTGAGTGATATCCATGACAGATGTGAGTTTATTAATTAATGGTTTATCTAAGGTGACAACTTAAACACACATCTGGGTGGATTGAGGAACCTAGGTATTCTAGGACTTGCCTGTTTTCTTTTGGACCGCCACCCAGGCTCAAAGGGATCATAAGACTATTCATACTAGAAACTTCCATGTGCATCCACAAGCTATTATGGGCTCTAGCATAGTTGACTAAGTTGTGCGAACTCTTACAGTGGTAGACTAGCAGATGTAGGGGATGTAGGTGGTACCGTCTACCCGATCGTAAGGTGCTAGCGCTTCTGAAAGACCATGTCTCGGTCATCCGTCTTCTCAAACACCTTGTAGTGCGAGAAACCAAACGGAGGCGATCGAGTCTTGTGGGGAAAAGTGCGCAAACCTCTGCAGAGTGTAATAAACTAATCATGATTAGCCATGTCCCCGGTTATGGACATCTTGAGTATCTCGTACCTGGATTATCATGTGAATCTCAACATGTTACTCTAAATTAATTTTGTTGGGTTTTGTTTAATGATGATGCTTAATTGGGATTGAGAATGCTGTCAACCATTCTCAATGTTTAACAACTACCATGATAGATAAATAAATTTTATTCCTTTGAAGTAGGGAAAAATTGGCTTTACACAAAACTGTAACCATAGAGCTTTCCACCAGCCAAATATGCATATAGTATAGTTGTTTCATTCCATTACTCTCTATGTGTTACATTGCCAGCATATTCCATGTGCTGACCCGTTTCGGGCTACAACGTTAATGTTCCAGACTTTTCAGATGACGATTAAGGAGTTTTAGGTCGTGGTTCTATACTCAGTGATGCCGTTGGAGTTGATGGACTCACTTATCTTCTAAGCCTTCCGCTGTTATCGTTATTAGATGGCCTTAAGCCATATTTATTGTATTAAGTTCTCTATGAGACACTCGATGTAATAAGTGTGTGATTGCTACTCTGTTATAAATCCTCCGAGTACTGTGTGGTGTCAGCATTACTGATCCAGGGATGACACCGGAGCACAAAGATCAGACCGTTTGAGGTCTGGTGGCTATAGCTCCGACTTCATCACATAACAGTTCACCATATGTGCATGCTACGGGAATCACAAGCTTCAACACAAGTATTCTTTAAATTCACAACTACTCAACTAGCATGACTTTAATATTATCACCTCCATGTCTCAAAACAATTATCATGCTTCAATCTTTTCTTACTATTCAACACACTCAAAAGAAAGTTTCACAAATCTTGAATACTAAGCATATAATTATTAAGCAAATTACCATGCTATTAAGAGACTCTCAAAATAATTTAAGTGGAGCATGAGAGATCAATAGTTTCTTTAAAAAAAATCCACCACTGTGCTCTAAAAGATCTAAGTGAAGCATATAGAGAAAAATTACATAGCTCAAAAGATATAAGTGAAGCACACAGAGCAAAACTACTTAGCTCAAAAGATATAAGTGAAGCACATAGAGTATTCTATCAAATTTTAATTCATGTATGGCTCTCTCAAAAGGTGTGTACAGCAAGGATGATTGTGGCACACTAACAAACAAAGACACAAATAATACAAGACACTCCAAGCAAAACACATATCATGTTGGTGAATAAAAATATAGCTCCAAGTAAAGTTATCGATAGAAGTAGACGAAAGAGGAGGTGCCTTCCGGGGCATCCCCAAGCTTTGGCTTTTAGGTGTCCTTAGATTATCTTGCTGGTGCCATGGGCATCCCCAAGCTTAGGCTCTTTCCACTAATTGTTCCATAATCCATCAAATCCTTACCCAAAACTTGAAAACTTCACAACACAAAACTTAAGGCAGAAAACTCGTGAGCTCCGTTAGCGAAAGAAAACAAAAGACCACTTTAAGGTACTGTAATGAACTCATTATTTATTTATATTGGTGTTAAACCTACTTCATTCCAACTTCTCTATGGATTATAAACTATTTTACTAGCCATAGATTCATCAAAATAAGCAAATAACACACGAAAAACAGAATCTGTCAAAAACAGAACAGTCTGTAGTAATATGTAGCTAGCGCAAGATCTGGAACCACAAAAATTCTAAAATAAATTTCTGGACGTGAGGAATTTATCTATTAATAATCTGCAAAAATAATTAACTAAATAGTACTCTCCAAATAAAAATGACAGCAGTTCTCGTGAGCGCTAAAGTTTCTGTTTTTTACAGCAAGTTCAACAAGACTTTTCCCAAGTCTTCCCAACGGTTCTACTTGGCACAAACACTAATTAAACACAAAAAACACAACCTAAAAGAGGCTAAATAATTTATTTATTACTAAACAGGAGAAAAATCAAGGAATAAAAATAAAATTGGGTTGCCTCCCAACAAGCGCTATCGTTTAATGCCCCTAGCTAGGCATAAAAGCGAGGATAGATCTAGGTATTGCCATCTTTGGTAGGCAATCCATAAGTGGCTCTCATGATAGTTTCATATGGCAATTTTATTTTCTTTCTTGGAAAGTGTTCCATGCCCCTTTTTAATGGAAATTGACATCTAATATTCCCTTCCTTCATATCAATAATCGCACCAACCGTTCTAAGGAAAGGTCTACCAAGAATAATAGGGCAAGAAGGATTGCAATCTATATCAAGAACAATGAAATGTATGGGCACATAATTCCTATTTGCAATAATGAGAACATCATTAATTCTTCCCATAGGTTTCTTAATAGTAGAATCCGCAAGATGCAAGTTTATAGAGCAATCATCAAAATCACGGAAATCTAGCAAATCACACAAAGTTTTGGGGATAGTGGAGACACTAGCACCCAAATCACACAAAGCATAAAACTCATGATCTTTAATTTTAATTTTAATAGTTGGTTCCCACTCATCATAGAGTTTTCTAGGGATAGAAACTTTCAACTCAAGTTTTTCTTCATAAGATTGCATCAAGGCATCAACAATATGTTCGGTGAAGGCTTTATTTTGATTATAAGCATGTGGAGAATTTAGCACGGATTGCAACAAGGAAATACAATCAATTAAAGAACAACTTTCATAATTAAATTCCTTGAAATCCAATATAGTGGGTTTAGAAACATCTAGATTTTTATTTCTTTCAATCCCACTTTCATTAATTTCATCATAAAGATCTAAATACTCCGAATTTTTAGAACGCCTTCTAGGTAAAGGAAGATCATATTGAGTTTCATCAAGATTCATATTGCAAAACAAAGATTTAATAGGAGACACATCAATAACTTTTAGATCTTCATCTTGATTTTCATAGGAATTCGGTTTAGCGGCCATCTTATTGACTAAGGTGGCTTGCATATCCGAAATTTTGGCAATCATCTTTTCTAGACGAGCAATTTGGGATCTTATGCCATCAAATTCTTTAGACATATCATCAAGCTCTTTATTCATATAACTCATAATTTTTTTTGTTCCTTAAGCTCATTTCTAAAGAAATTATTATGCTAAAATTGCAAAACCATAACCTTCCTAATGTTGTTTTCGATCTCCTCTAACCTTTTAAGGTGAATACCACCAAATCGTGGTTGAGCCATCGCGACAAACAAGCAACACACGGGCAAACAAAAAGGCAAGCGGAGAAAGAGAAGGAGGTTGGGAGAGAGAGGGCAAATAAAACGGCAAGGATGAAGTGGGGGAGAGGAAAACGAGAGGCAGATGGCAAATAATGTAATGCGAGAGATAGGGATTGTGATGGGTACTTGGTATGTTGACTTTTTGTGTAGACTCCCCGGCAACGGCGCCAGAAATCCTTCTTTCTACGTCTTGAGCTTGCGTTGGTTTTCCCCGAAGAGAAAGGGATGATGCAGCAGAGTAGCGTAAGTATTTCCCTCAGTTTTTGAGAACCAAGGTATCAATCCAGTAGGAGGCCACGCTCAAGTCCCTCGTACCTGCACAAAACGATAGCTACTTGCAACCAACGCGATTAGGGGTTGTCAATCCCTTCACAGTCACTTACGAGAGTGAGATCTGATAGATATAATATTTTTGGTATTTTTGGTTTAAAGATACAAAGTAAAAGTAAAAGGCAAAGTAAAAAAGCAAAGCAAGATTAAAGTGATGGAGATTGATATGATGAGAATAGACCTAGGGGCCATAGGTTTCACTAGTGGCTTCTCTCAAGTGCATAAGTATTCTATGGTGGGTGAACAAATTACTGTTGAGCAATTGACAGAATTGAGCATAGTTATGAGAATATCTAGGCATGATCATTTATATAGGCATCACGTCCGTGACAAGTAGACCGAAACGATTCTGCATCTACTACTATTACTCCACTCATCGACCGCTATCCAGCATGCATCTAGAGTATTAAGTTAAAAACAGAGTAACGCCTTAAGCAAGATGACATGATGTAGAGAGATAAATTTATGCAATATGAAATAAACCCCATCTTGTTATCCTCGATGGCAACGATGCAATACGTGCCTTGCTGCCCCTTCTGTCACTGGGAAAGGACACCGCAAGATCGAACCCAAAGCTAAGCACTTCTCCCATGGCAAGAACTACCAATCTAGTTGGCCAAACCAGATGGATAATTCGAAGAGACTTGCAAAGATAACCAATTACACATAAAAGAATTCAGAGAAGATTCAAATATTATTCATAGATAGACTTGATCATAAACCCACAATTCATCGGTCTCAAAAAACACACCGCAAAAAGAAGATGATGTTTATGAGTAGAAGCCATCTAATAGATCTCCACAAGAGAGGGGGAGAACTTTGTATTGAGATTCAAAGAGAGAGAAGAAGCCATCTAGCTACTAACTATGGACCCGAAGGTCTGAGGTAAACTACTCACACTTCATCGGAGAGGCTATGATGATGTAGAAGCCCTCCGTGATGACGGCCCTCTTCTGGCGGAGCTCCGGAGCAGGCCCCAAGATGGGATCTCGTGGATACAGAAAGTTGCGGCGGTGGAATTAGGTTTTTGGCTCCGTCTCTGTTCGTTTGGGGGTACGTAGGTATATATAGGAGGAAGGAGTATGTCGGTGGAGCTCCGAGGGGCCCATGAGGCAGGGGGCGCGCCCTAGGGGGGGGCACCCCCCACCCTCGTGATCGCCTCTTTTGTTCCTTGGAGCAGGGTCCAAGTCTCCTGGATCACGGTCGGTGAGAAAATCACGTTCCCGAAGGTTTTATTCCGTTTGGACTTCGTTTGATATTCCGTTTCTTCGAAACACTGAAATAGGCAAAAAACAACAATTCTGGCTTGGGCCTCCGGTTAATAGATTAGTCCCAAAAATAATATAAAAGTGGAAAATAAAGCCCAATGTAGTCCAAAACAGTAGATAATATAGCATGGAGCAATCAAAAATTATAGATACGTTGGAGACGTATCATATGCCGGTTCAATATTACATGGTTAAGCCGGCCTATGATTAACAGGGAAACAATAAAGAAGCATGAATAGATGTTAAGCCGGAGATTGGCATCACAAATTTACAAGGAACCATTGGTGGCTTAAGAGGGGACTAATGATACCTGGCGGGTTACTATTTCTGAGTTAAGCCGCCCATACAGATATTGAAAGAGCATATCTAGGGATGAAAAAATCGCTAAGTGCTGAGAAAAACAGGTATCACAGATTGATGCTATGATTTTAGATCTACTGCACTTCAGTTAATGCAAAAATATTTAGACCTAAAGTATCAGTACTCGAGCAATTCATAAGATCCAGATTGCATTTTCCGTTCAAAAGAAGACGTTCTGATAGCGAAAATATGTGCTATGGATACTACCGCGCTGGAAAGAGACCGAGTTTGAATCAAGGATGAATGCTACAACCAAGAACAAGGGTGAACTTCGATGAACTTTGTTGAAATCATAGCATATCTATGAGTAGAGGAAGAAGGAGAACTAACCAGGGTTGTTGAACAGCGGAGGTGCGTGGATGAAATCTGATCAGAACAGGTCGATGCAGCGGCCGTTGTTGGAGCATAGGCGAAGGTCGACGCCGGCGGAAGAGCTCGAGTGCTAGGGTGTTGCGAGGTGGAGGACAAGGATGAAGATACACGGGGGGGAGTGAAAGGGACCCCCGGACCTATTTATAAGGCAAAGGGATAAGTGACATGCCCGGGAATCGAGGAGGCCAAAAAATGGACGTGACAGGTGCAAATACTGCATTTTTTGGAGATTCATTAAAAAGAAGATTTATTAAGATTTGAGCCTTGTGCAATATTAATGACAGATGACGTCATGGCGGGTTTCCAAGATCCTAGAAGATGATGTCACAGCGAGTTACAAGGTTTTGCAAGAGTAATGAGGAAGGATTTTTTATAAGTATTGAAGATTGATATGAACAAGTTCAAATCAACCTGGGCCTAATGTTGGGGATATAACTATTGGGTTAACCCGCCCAGGAGGGGACGGGTTAAGTCCCTGGCAGTTCATCAAGACAAAGTCCATGAAGATACTTATGACGGTAGCTCATTACGCAGACTCATCAAGGGCCTGGAGCCCAAAGGCGACTTAATGACCAAACAAGTGTAAACCGCCACATATGTGTAACTTGTATTATAAGGCATGTGCAGTTAGTCATCGAGTCGGACACGTTGTTTATGAGCCGATCGGTACTCTGCAAGCCACCCGGCATCGGCCTGTGTATATAAAGGGATGACCCGGCGGCGACTTAGGACAAGAAACAACAGACCGAAACCTAGGTTAAGCGTATTCGCTCCCTGGTAATCGAAACATAAGCAATTGTCACCCTATAGTTGTCTGATGGAACAGTCTCTTTAGACCATGACAGAATTGCAAAGGAATTTTTGGAGATTTTTAAGGGCAGAATGGGAACAGTGAAGCCAATCTTTCTGGGCAATGACATCCTCTCTATTATCCCTAGGGTGCAGGGGCTAGATGTGCTCACTAGGCCTTTTGAGGTCAAAGAAATTGAACAGGTTATCAAGGAATTGCCCACTGACAAGGCTCCTGGACCAGATGGATTTAATGGCCTTTTTATGAAGAAGTGTTGGCCAATTATTTCAGGTGATTTCATAACATTGGTCAATGAATTCCATGCTGGAACTGCTCAGCTTGAAAATCTCAGTGAGGCCTTCATAACTCTCATCCCTAAGAAGTTGTCACCTGAAACTGCTGGAGATTTTCGGCCAATTTCTTTGACAAGTGTGGGGTTGAAATTCCTCACTAAGCATGCTGCTAACAGGTTCCAAGATGAAATAACCAAATGTGTGCATAAGAATCAATATGGCTTTATCAAGTCAAGAACCATTCAGGATTGTATAGCATGGACTTTTGAGTGCATTCACCAGTGCAATCAGTCAAAAAAGCCAATCATGTTACTCAAGCTTGATTTTGAAAAAGCCTTCGATTCCATTCAGCATGAGGCAATTATAAAGATCTTGGTGGCAAAGGGCTTTGATAATAAATGGATCTCCTGGATACAACAATTGTTGTCCTCAGCAACCTCCTCAATCTTACTCAATGGGGTACCAGGAAACCATTTTAAGTGCAAGTGTGGGGTAAAGCAAGGTGATCCTATTTCACCTTTGTTGTTTGTGATTGCTGCTAATCTGTTGCAGACGATGATTAATGATCATCTCAGTAAATGTCTTCTTTCCTTGCCTCTAGTAACTCATGACCCTGACTCCCCAGTGGTTCAGTATGCTGATGACACACTGCTGTTTGTGACTGCTGACTCTGCTCAATTGGAGGTGCTTAAGTCTGTTCTAAACTCTTTCTCCCTGGCAACTGGTTTGCAGATTAACTACCACTAATCATCAATGTACCCAATCAATGTGGATGCTACTACTGCCAATGCTCTAGCTGCACAATTTGGGTGCCAACTGGGGGTTATGCCATTCACATATTTGGGTTTGCCAGTGGGCACAACTAGGCCCAAAATTGTGGATCTGCTTCCACTAGTTGATTGTATGGAAAGAAGATTAACTGCTAGTTCATGGTTTCTGCCCCAAGGTAGCAGGTTGCAACTAGTAAACTCTGTTATCTCTTCATTGCCAATCCTTTTCCTTTGTAGTTTATCAATACCACAAGGGATTTTAAAACAACTGGAAAGAATTCAGAGACAATGCCTCTGGAGAAAATATGGTTAGGAGAAGGGGAATTCTCTGGCTGCTTGGCCTTTGGTTTGTAGGCCCAAACTTAAGGGTGGGCTTGGCATACTCAACCTGGGTCTACAAAATGAAGCTTTGTTAATGGTATTCCTCAATAAATTCTATAACAAAGTGGATGTGCCATGGGTTCATTTGATCTGGGACAGTTACTATTATCAGAGAGTTCCTCATGACACTATTTTGTGTGGCTCCTTTTGGTGGAGGGACATCTGTAAACTAATGGATAACTTCAGGGTTGTCTCTTCAGTCACTGTTGGAAGAGGGGACTCTTTGCTTTTTTGGTCTGATTCTTGGGAAATAGATAACTCATGCATCCCACTCCAAGATAGATTCCCTAGGCTTTTTTCCTTCTGCTTACAAAAGAATTCCTCTATTATGGAAGTGTTGCAGACTGGTGAGTTGCAGAGCATGTTCTCATTGCCCTTATCTGAATTGGCCTATAGGGAGTTCAATCAACTGTCTGGAATTATGACTAGGATTTCCCTTGATGTTGCTTCTAATGACTCCTGGCAATGGAAACATGGGAAGAAAGCTGGGTTTACAGCAAAGAAATACTATGACTTTGTTCATGAGCCAATTCCTGCCAACCCTCTTCTCAGTTGGATATGGAAATCCTGTTGTACTATGACAATTAAAATGTTTGCCCGGCTTATCATTATGGACAGAATAAACACAAAGGATATGATTCAGTGCAGGAAGTGGAAGATTAATGATGGGCCTGAATGTGTACTTTGTCCCACAGGAGCACTTGAAGACAGGAATCATTTATTCTTCCAGTGCAACTTCAGCATGAGAGTGTGGAACTATCTACAAATTACATGGCTCAACAGTCAAGATATGGTACAGATTGCACATCACGCCAGGAGGGATTTCAACAAGCCTTTCTTCTCTGAGGTGGTCTTCCTCACTTGGTGGAATATATGGAAAGTCAGGAATGACAAAGTCTTCAGGTATCTCAGACCTACTTTCAGGCAGTGGAGGAATGGCTTTGTCCAAGACATCTCTCTCTTGGCTCACAGAATCAAGTCAAAACACAGAGATGCTTTGATCAAATGGATTGATTTCCTGCCTCCTTGAGGGGCCCTGCATTTATAATCTTTTTCTCCTTTTCTAGTTAGATCTTTCTTTCTCTGTCTAGAATAGTTTGTACAGTTTTATTTTCCTTCCTTTTCTGCTCAGTTCCTTCTCTTAAGGAACTCTTTGCTGTATTTGCTATTTCAAGTTTTAATAAATTGTTGTGGGGTGTAAACCCTGTAGTCTTCAATGTCAAAAAAAACATAAGCAATACCACCTCAAACTGGATTAGGCCTTTACCTTCACCGCAAGGGGCCGAACCAGTATAAACTCCTTGTGTCCTTTGTCCTGTCTAACCCCTTTAAGCTAACCCTGTTGCGATGGCTCCACGACTAAGTCCTTTTGCTAGGACATCTGCCGTGACAATTCCACAATAGGGTTCATTTTTCCTTTTTATACATTGATTTTCCAAGGCATTTTTAACAAATTGACACCATGTTATTATCACAAACGGTTGTATTAGTCCAACCGTGGGAGTTCAACTAACCATTTACTACCACGGGCAGCTATTTGATTAGACGGGACGACTATGAGCAGTCCGCCACGCACGCTCACCATACCGGGAAGCGAGTCACGAGCGCTGCAATTTATTGCTGGTTTTGGACTTGTTTCGGCCACCTCGAGAAGGTACGTAGAATAGTCCTCTGTTCTCATCTACAAGCATTGCCGCTGAGGATTGCCGCCTGCTACGAGATGGAGGACGAGCCGGCGAACAAGCGGGGGTGGGTCAAGTCAGAACTGCAAGAGCCTCCGACGAATGTGGACTTCATCAGCAGCCTCCCCGATGAGATGTTGGTAACCATCATATCCTACCTCCCCATCAAATATGGCGTGCAGACCACTGTCCTCTCGCAGCGATGGCGCCCCCTCTGGCACTCCACCCCCTGGACCTCATCGCCGACCACGAGTTCTATAGCGGGGAGCAGGAATGCTTGGACGCATTGTCCCACGTCCTCACCATGCACCCTGGGCCGGTTAGATGCCTTGCTATCGGCAGGCTCAGTCCCCACAACAAGAACGAACGCAGGTTTCACTACGGGTTCCTATCCCCAACCCTGGATCGTCTCGAGGAGCTCAGCTTTCATGCTGGACGTCCTTGCTCGCTGCCGCCGTCCGTGCTCCATCTCGCGTCCACGCTACGCCGCGCTACATTCAAGCAATGCATTTCCCCCGGATTGATGCCACACACGCTCTTCATCTCCCTAAACTTAACCACCTCGAGCTCATAGCCATCCGCATCTTGAAGGAGGATTTGGAGCGCCTGCTCGTCTGCTGTACAGCGCTCGAGTACCTTCGTCTTTATGCGATGGATGGGTTTAGTAGCCTCCACATCACCTCGACGAATGCCCGTGCGATTTATGTGCATTGCTGGCGCCGCCCAAGGCCGTCAGTTGAGGTGTTTCACGATATGGTCATTGAGAATGCACCTTTCCTCGAGAGATTGTATCTACTTTATAAATTAGGTCCAGCAAGAATCATGGTCATTCACGCACCAAAATTGACAGTGTTAGGCTATTCGTGTAATCGTGTGCTGAATTCAACGAACTTATTACTAGATCATTGTTTGTTTAGGTACAACAACTTTCTTCTTCTCCTTCTTATATATTATTGGACAGCACATTTTATCTAATTTTTGTTGATCTATATGTTCTCATGTCATCCAGAAAATGATTCCCACAAGCTTGACCCGGCCTCTGCGCACAGTGAAGATCTTGGCACTACAATCTGTCGGCCCCGATCTAGATGAAGTTGTTAGATTCCTTAGATGCTTTCCTTGCACGAAGAAGCTATACATCGAGGTGATGCTCCTTTCCCGTTAATTGTTAACCACAACGGAGCTCAATTTTTTTGTTACTTTTACCCATGATTACAATGACAAATGTAGAATGATTTCTAAAGAAATTTTTGAGGATTTCAATACATATATTTTTTGAGATGCTAGTGTTGTACACGTTTTATTCCTTCGCCCGACATGCTTTCATGATAAAAGTTTATCATGAAAAATTGAAGGTGGCATTTCATTATTTTCGTGTATTTTATAAATCCTGCAAATCAAAGAGGCCCGGAGTGTTCAAATATGCAGCTAGGCACTAATATGTTGTCTTTGTTTCTAGATATTAGTAGGCCCGAAAGTAGAAAATGTTGGGGAATATAACAATCCTATTGAATGCCTTGATCTTCATCTCACATAAATTACTTTTAGCGAGTACCGAGGCACCACACCAGAAATTAAATTTGCCAGGTTCTTCGTTGAGAAAGCAAGGTTGCTCTAGGTAATGAGGTTTGCCCTATGTTTACTGTGCACAAGTGATTGGATCGCCAAAGAGCACAGACGTGTACAGCTGAATGGAAAAGTATCTGCAGAAGCTGAATTTCAGTTTGTAACTTTAGATGACAGATTATTCGGAAGTCACTATATCGAGTCGCTATATGACTTCTTGGTGGTTGATCCTTTCGCAGAAATAATGCATGAAAAATATTCTGAAGAAGATGAATTTTATGTGTTTGAATAGTTTGAACCTTGTAATCTTTGAATTTGGGCCTTGCAATGCTGGAATTTGAACCTTGCAATATTTATGGTATTTGTTATATAACGTAATTGGATGTTTAATTTGGTTTTGCAATCATGTCCTGTTATTAGTATATATGTGTTGTTCTTCTATACACAGAGTATAGATGTTGTGCAGACAGAGCATATCACATCGCACACGGACCACACTAGGAAACCCGTCAGTGATGAATTCATCAATCACATACGGTTGTATACCTGCAAGCGTTTGCCTAGAACACACACGGCTTATTCCATCACAAACAACTCGGATGGATCAACTGTATGTCACATATCGCACATGCAACTCTGATATGATTCATGCTTGATGTCTCCGCCATCGCTCGCACAATACGTCGTATTTGCCACGTATCACTATGTCGGCCTCTGGTCGCGTCCCTCGGCGGGCTCTGCTCGCTGTTAGGCACTGCGGCGCGCTCTTCTCGCGTACCTCCATGCGCTTGGCTTGTGGACAACTTTTCCTTGCGTGTTCAACTGCTATATGCATATATATGGCTGCTCGCCGTTGAGGCGACCGCGGAGCGCTCTGCTCGGGTCCCTGCACGAACGCTCTGCAAGCGGTTGGGGCCTGCGCATGATCACGTTGGGGCCTATATGCATGCGGTTGCGCCGCGCGCGTCGCCACAATGCAGTTACGTCCTGCAGATTAGAACTGCCATCCAGACGTGCTGATATTCCAGGCCATCCGACTTCCCCATTAATTCCCGCGGCTATAATAACCTTAGTCTCTTCAACCTTTCGTTCTCGCCCGAAAACACAACAAGCACACCCACGATGACACATATAGAGAGGATATCTAGCGGCGCTCCAATGGAGTTCGGCGAGCATAAAGTGGATACCCACGCGAGGGAGACGGATCTCTCGGTGGTGTACACCATCCACCCGGGTGTGGTGGATGACTACATCAACACCGTGGAGCAGTTGCTTGCTCGAGACAAGTACAAGGTGGTCGGCATCGACCTCCAGTACACTGGCAGTCATGCTGGCAAAGATCAGAAGGCGTTGTCGTCATCCAGTTGTGCGTGCGCCATCATGTCCTCATCTACCACTACTGCATGACCACAGAGCCTTGCGACCGTTTTGCCAGATTTGTCAATAGCATCGACTACAAGTTTGCTACGGTGAAAACCTCCAACGATGTAAAATCGCTCATGGTTACGGGTTTGGCCTGCAAGAACCTTGTAAAAATCCATGAGCACTGCGGGTTCTGGGGCAGCACGAAGAAGGACTCCCTGGTTGAACTCGCCTCGGCCATCATCGACCCCTACTACGAAAAGATGAAGCAGGATGCCAACAAAACAAGCCTGTATCCTGGCACGAGGCTTGGATGCGGCAACTGGATGAACCTCACCTCAGGTTTTCGGCCAAGAGCATGTGCGCATGCTATGAGATGCACATGCGGATCGTTGACATGAGGAAGTGCCTCATTCCCAAAATTGACGAGGCCGGATTGAGCCACAAGTAAAGCAGTAGCAGCAAGCGTCACAAGAAGTAAATGATGATCAGATGATCGTTTATATAGGACAACAGTTTGGGACACCTAGGTGCCCAGGCTCCTTGCCTAGATACAGTTGGATCATACTAGTTTTTGTTGATAAGATGTGTTTAAATTTTGCATGCATACCTGCATTACTACTTTTCTATTTATTTGCGTAGTGTTACTGCTATGAAAAGTTATAATGGTTTTCTAATTAATATGTGTCATTATTTGTCCCTTCTTGATATGAAATTGTAATTAATTATTTATCATACTTTTTGGCATGTATGTTAGATGCAGGATAATTAATTAGAAAAATATTACCCAACATTTTTAGCACATACATCAACACATACACATTTTCAACGAGTATAACACTAACACATACATATTTTCATTGGGTATAACACCAACACGTACATATTTTCATTGGGTATAACACCAATACGTGGATCTTTTATTAGGTATAATACTCACTAACTGGTATCATAGTCTAATAAAATGTACATGTGTGTATCTCGGGTACATGTACCACTTATTAAAAGGTGTCAAATTTATGGGTATATATAGATAAAATTGCATCGAGTTATATATATTTATGTGAATATTTTCATTGGGTATAATACTAATGCGTACATATTCATGGGTACACTAACATTGAGGTATGTATATTCATGTGTATATTCACATTGAGGTATGTATATATGTGTACATTTCTATTGAATATAACACCAACACGTAGTTATTAAAAGCTATGACATTTATGTGTATATTTTCATTGAGTATAAAACAACGCGTACATATTTTCGTTAGGTATAATACCCACTAATTTCTATCATGGTCAAATAACATGTACATGTGGTTATATCTTGGGTACTTGTACATATATACGCACCCAAGTACGAGTGTTCAGATTATTTTTGTTTTGAAAACAAATCATTGACCATTTAGGATACTAGTCAATGTGTACGTGCAATGCACGTTAATTTAGAAGTATATTAAGTGCACTCGGATATTAAGTAGGATATTATTTGCGTGTTATTATGTGATTAGCACTATATTTGGCATGAAATTAACTGCACACTAAATGTGTTGAGCGCTCGACATTGAAGCAGTCTAGGTCATTTGATTGACGTGATTTAATGGCCGAGATTAATTGGATCTGCCCCTTTGGGTCTTTTTATATTGATATAGACTAGAGCATGCACACAAAATATGGAAAGCCATTATTTTGTCAATTGTATGCCATGCACTAATGAATATGACTTACCATAATAGCCCTAGGTGCCCGTGTATCACACACGTCTTGTTAAATTGAACTGTTTATATTCTCTTGGCTCACCGTAAAAAGTTCATCCGAGTGGACTATTTGCCCACTATCGCACACACCTTGATCTGGCTGACCGTTTCTTTTGTTCCGCCTAATCACAAATAGTTCATCCGAGTGAACTGTATGCTGTCAATTGCACACACCTTGATTTGGCTGACCGTTTCTGTTGTGTTGCCTAATCACAAATAGTTAATCCGAGTGAATTGTATGCCGTATATCGCACACACTTTCATATGGCTACCCATTTCTGTTATTCTGCCTCATCGCAAACAGTTCATTGTTGTAAACCGTATGCCCCTCAACGCACACGTAAGTAAAATCTGAATCGTGTTTGATGTATCCGCCATCGCAAACATTTTGCATCTTTTTGACGTTTTTTACATCACCGTTTGCGATTAATGCATCGCACACAGTTTCGTCGAAGGGTCTTTGATTGTAGTGTCACATTAGTAGCATCCTGTAGTAGTGTCTGAAAGTAAGCATCACATGAGTTTACCTTAGCACCTCTTTCCATGAAGTAGTAGGTGGGAGCGGAATCGTCGGCAACATTGGCTCCAGCGTCGGCGTCGTGACCATTGTCTTCAATGTTGAAGATGGACTTGGTGATGAATGCCAAAGCTAGAGCCAGGCTTGGCACGCCTAAATCAGACTCCTCCTCAGACTCCACGTCCGCCTCCTCAGACGCAGACTCCTCCTCTGAATCTATTTCCTTGCCAATGAACGCACGTGCCTTGCCAGATGAGCTCTTCTTATAAGATGAAGACTTTGAAGATTTCTTCTTCTTCTTATCCTCAGAGTCATATTCCTTGCTCTTCTTCTTTTTCTTTGCTTCCATCTACCATTGAGGACATTCATATATGTAGTGGCCAGGCTTCTTGCGTTTGTGGCATGTTCTCTTCTTGTAGTGATGAGTGGAAGCCTCATCATTCTTGGAGCCGGAACTTGAAGATTTTCTGAAGCAATTCTTCTTGGATAACTTTTGGAACTGTCTCACAAGCACTGCTAGCTCTTTGCATATGTATTCAAGATCATTAGAACTGCAGTCAAATTCTTCAGAAGAGGATACAACCTTTGCCTTCAAAGCACGAGATCGGCCATAGTTGGGCCATAGATATGTCTCTCCTCAGATAACTGGAATTCATGTGTGTTGAGCCTCTCAAGTATGTCAGATGGATCAAGATCTTTGAAGTCAGGGCATTTTTGGATCATCAAGGCTAGAGTGTCAAATGAGCCAAGAGGAAGTCATGGCGTTCTTTCAAGTGATCTCAGTAGCTTCTTAACGACTTCATGCTTGGTGATTTCAGTGGCGCCAAGAGCACAAAGCTCATTTGTGATATCAGTGAAGCAATCGAAAGTGAGTTGGACATTCTCATTGTCATTCCTCTTGAATCGGTTGAAGAAATTGCGAAGAACAACTATTCTTGAGTCCCTTTGAGTTGAGACGCCTTCGTTGACCTTGGGCAGCCAGTCCCAGACTAGCTTCGCAGATTCCAGAGCACTCACATGGCTGTACTGCCCTTTGGTCAGATGACCACAAATGGTGTTCTTAGCAGTTGAGTCCAATTATGCGAACCTCTTGGCATCAGCAGTGGTGACACCTTCACCTACTTTGGGAACGCCAGTCTTGACGATATTCCAGAGGTCATTGTCAATGGCTTTAAGATGCATGCGCATCTTATTCTTTCAGTAGGGGTAATCAATGCCATCGAAGATGGGGCACACAACAGAAACTTTGATTATCCATGTAGTCGACATAGCTAAAACTCCAGGTGGTTAAACCGAATCACACAGAACAAGGGAGCACCTTACTCTGATACCAATTGAAAGTACTAGTTATCGACTAGAGGGGGTGTGAATAGGTGATTTTTATGAAAGTCTTCAAGACATGAAACGTCTTTGAAGACAAGCAAGCAAATAACACCTATATAGTATGCAGCGGAAGGTAAACTACACTAGACATGCCACCGTCAAAGAAACAGAACAAGGACAACATGAAGACAAATGGCAACTAGGTAGAATAGATCGGAATAGGAAGCCACAGTGAAGTCAAACAGGGAAAGCAAGCAATGACTTAACAAAGACAAGGATTTGGTAGACTAGTTCCAATTGTTGTGACAACTGTATGTCTAGTTAGGGAGGTTGAGATTGAACTCAGAAGATCACGTCTTCACCTTATTCCCCTTGAGCTAAGGACACTTCGTCCTCGCCTAATCACTCTGGTAGGTCTTCAAGGTAGACTTCCAAAGCTTCATAGACTTCGTTCACCGGCGATCCACAATGACTCTTGGATCCTCAGAACGCGACGCCTAATCGACTGGATGATACACATTCAATAAGTCTTCAGATCACGCAGATAGAAAGACTTCAGTGATGCCAACATTCTTTGGGCTTGGGTGTTTGGGTTTGTCCACGCAAGGATTATCTCCCTCAAAGGCTTTGGAGGTGGGTTGATCTCAAACAACAAAAGCCATGCACTAACTCTAAGAAACCACCAATTTATATTGTAGGGAGTGGGCTATTTATAGCCAGGAGGCAACCCGACATGATATGTCTGAAATGACCCTGGGTCACTAAGGAACCGACGCATGTCCAATGGTCGGATTTCAGACACACGCGATAGCTTGACTTGGGCTACAAGCATAGCTGACTCATCCAACTCTACATCAGATTTTCTCTCATTGTCTTCACTCGAAGACATAGGATTTGGGTTAAGCATCACATCAGCTTTCTGACTTTGTTCACTTGGAGCCCACTTGACAGTTCGGTGGTTCCTATGACTCAAGAAAAAAGAAAATGAAACTACGAAAGAAACTATGTCTTCGCATTCCATTGCCTTCAAGTGAATGTCTTCACACATCATTATCTTCGACGTGAATGTCTTCACGAACCACCATTATATTTAATGTCTTCATACATTTTTAGGCGTCATCTTTGACGGGTAAACCGAATCAATAGGGACTTCTACCCATGTTCCCCTGTGAATCTCACAAACACATTAGTCCCTCAACCACGTTTGTCGTCAATACTCCAAAACCAACTAGGGTTAGCACTAGATGCACTTACAACTTGGGCACTTTGACTAGTCAAAAATGCGACGAGGAGGTCATTGCCGTACTGCGACTACTCGGCGATCTAGCTCACTCAGAAATTCATGACAGTGCCGGAGATGCTGCCCCTGCCGTGGAACTTCATTTTGGTGTCGGAAACATCGTCCCCGCTATGTCATTAGAGATATCCCACCTGTGTCACCAAATCCTGCAACCGTCTACCCGTTGAGGAGAGGAGAAGCAGCTCCGTCGCTGCCAATGGAGGAGCGGATCAGCAACTCCGCTGCTGCCCATGGAGGAGAGGAGCAGGGAGCTCCACCATCGCTCTCGTCCCTTGCGCTCGTTGGTCTCTAAGGAACCCCTCTTCAGTCACCATCAATGGAGGAGAGGAGCACCATCTACGTCGGGTCACGACTCGTTAGATGCAGTGATTGATAGAAGTAATATTCTCGTCGCACATCCTCTCCTGCCGCCCGCGGCCCGCTTGTTGCCTGTGGGAGAAGGAGGAGTGCCCAGGGCAAGATCCAAGCGATGGCGAAGGCCTAATGAAGGTTTTGATGCGCTCCTCCGGCCACCGTCGTGTTGGAGATGAAGAGGCGAGGGGGTTGTTGGGTTGATGCTCGTCGAAGACGGGCAGCGCGCCTCAGCACCGGGGAAGCGGAGTTTGCACGACACCTCACTGGGTAGGGGCCACCGGCACTCAGTGAGTTGAGGGTGGCGATGACTTGATTGGGGAATGGGGTCAAGCAAGAGGAAGAAGATAGATTGGGGAATTGGCTAGAGAAGACCAGTCAAAGTGCCCACATGGCATAAACAAGCTCAAAGCACTCTAATCCACCGATCAGTGGTTTATGCAAAAGAAATTAGCATATACATGATGTTTTCTACTAAAATGTATAATAGTGTTTTCTATTAATCTAGCCTTTAATGTGATGGTTTCTTGCAATTTACTCCTGCAAACCACGAAGCACGGCCACAATACATGGCATGGCAGCACACCGATTAAGTCTTTATCTTCCAAACCTCGTTCATCCCATGTGGACACCTTCACACATACTGAAAGGAGCCTCCAACTGAGAGACCGGCTCCAGGACGGCCTCACGGCAGGTCAAAGAAGGCTCGTCTCAAAAATCCGGCTCACCATCAGGATCGAACACTGGTATGCGTCGGTGCTATACAAATGGTTTTTAACCCCTTCCAGCGACGACATTTGGAACCGTCGCCTAGTGAGTGACGGCGATAGGGGGTCCTTCCCACATGACCCAAAAACTGTCGGAGATAGGGACCCTACAGTACTCCTACTTGTTTGTGCTCACATTGCCATTGCAGTCGGTATTCTGTGGTGCTACGTTTATGATGCGCGGCCTGATACGTCTCCAACGTATATATAATTTTTTATTGCTCCATGCTATATTATCTACTGTTTTGGACTATATTGGGCTTTATTTTCCACTTTTATATTATTTTCGAGACTAATCTATTAACCGGAGGCCCAGCCCAGAATTGTTGTTTTTTGCCTATTTTAGTGTTTCGGAGAAACGGAATATCAAACGGAGTCCAAACGAAATGAAACCTTCGGGAACGTGATTTTCTCATCAGATAAGATCCAGGAGACTTGGACCCTCCATCAAGAAATCCACGAGGTGGTCACGAGGGTGGAGGGCGCACCCCCCCTAGGGCGCGCCCCCTGCCTCGTGGGCCCCTCGAAGCTCCACCGACGTACTTCTTCCTCCTATATATAACTACGTACCCCCAAATGATCAGATACGGAGCCAAAAACTTAATTCCACCGCTGCAACTTTCTGTAACCACGAGATCCCATCTTGGGGCCTGTTCTGGAGCTCCGCCGGAAGGGGAATCGATCATAGAGGGCTTCTACATCATCATCCAAGCCTCTCCGATGAAGTGTGAGTAGTTCACCTCAGACCTACGGGTCCATAGTTAGTATCTAGATGGCTTCTTCTCTCTTTTTGGATCTTAATACAATGTTCTCCCCCTCTCTTGTGGAGATCTATTCGATGTAATCTTCTTTTTGCGGTGTGTTTGTTGAGACCGATGAATTGTGGGTTGATGATTAAGTCTATCTATGAATAATATTTGAATCTTCTCTGAATTCTTTTATGTATGATTTGTTATCTTTGCAAGTCTCTTCGAATTATCAGTTTGGTTTGGCCTACTAGATTGGTTGTTCTTGCCATGGGAGAAGTGCTTAGCTTTGGGTTCGATCTTGCGGTGTCCTTTCCCAGAAACAGAAGGGGCAGCAAGGCACGTATTGTATTGTTGCCATCGAGGATAACAAGATGTTTTTTTTTATCATATTGCATGAAACTATCCCTCTACATCATGTCATCTTGCTTAAGGTGTTACTCTATTTTTAACTTAATACTCTAGATGCATGCTGGATAGCGGTCGATGAGTGGAGTAATAGTAGTAGATGTAGGCAGGAGTCGGTCGACTTGTCTTGGACGTGATGCCTATATACATGATCATACCTAGATATTCTCATAACTATGATCAATTCTGTCAATTGCTCAGCAGTAATTTGTTCATCCATCGTAGGATACGTATGCTCTTGAGAGAAGCCACTAGTGAAACCTATGGCCCTCGGGTCTCTTTCTCATCATATCAATCTCCATCACTTTATTATTGCTTTGCTTTTACTTTGCCTTTTACTTTTCCCTTTGCATCTCTATACCAAAAATACCAAAAATATTATTTATCATCTCTATAGGATCTCACTTTCGTAAGTGACCGTGAAGGGATTGACAACCCCTAAGCGCGGTGGTTGTGTTGAGCTATTGTTTTTGTGTAGGTACAAGGGACTCGAGCATAGCCTCCTACTGGATTGATACCTTGGTTCTCAAAAACTGAGGGAAATACTTACGCTACTTTGGTGCATCATCCTCTCCTCTTTAGGGAAATCCAACGCAATGCTCAAGAGGTATCAAGAAGAATTTCTAGCGCCGTTGCCGGGGAGTCTTCGCAAAAGTCAACATACCAAGTACCCATCACAATCCCTATCTCCCGCATTACATTATTTGCCATTTGCCTCTCGTTTTCCTCTCCCCCACTTCACCCTTGCCGTTTTATTCGCCCCTCTCTCTATCCTCCCTCTCTTTCTCTATTTGCCTCTTTTTGCCCCTTGCTTGTTTGCTTGTGTTACCATGTGCCTTCCATTTGCTTGCATCTTTGCTTGCTAATAATCTATTTATATGGATCCACTTAAAGTGTTCTACTTGGATCATCTTTGATCCTTATGCGCTCGTGCTGAAACCCCAACTAGCCTAGTTGATGGGAAACCTTTAGATGAGCATGCTCATTTTGTGCGTCATCGTTTGTCTGAAAAAGGGAAGCTCTTATGGTATCATATAAATAGATTGCTATTCTATGCTTGGAATCTTTGTGAAATTTGTGATTTTACTTGTTTCTCTAAGAACCCTAAAAAACACCTTCCCTACCTATGTGAGTTCAATGATAATGAAATCTTATCTTCTTATGCAAAGGGTGTTTATAGTTATTATGATATCGAAAAAATTGAAGAATTTGTCTTTTTTAAGGGTGCTCACGAAGTTGCTTCTTTGATTGAAAAGTATGATTTTACTCTCAATAAATCTGAAAATTCCATCATACTTAAATATTGCAATGAAAACTTTGCTCATAATGTCTATGTCCAAGAATTTATTGAAAGAATGAACATTGCCTTGGAAGAAAATAATGATATGCATGAATCTATAGATAATGATGATTCCGATGATTTGGTTGAAATATCCCTTGATGAACATGATGCTTGCTATTCTTTTGGCCATGATGCCAATATTTATGAAGATGAATTTGCTATAGTTCCTTATGTTAAACATGAGATCGTTGCTATTGCACCCATACTTGATAGTTCCTTCGATGAAAAGCATGATTGCAATGATGTTATCATAAATTCTCTTAATGTCAATTGTTTTAATGATATGCAAAACCCTAAGCTTGGGGATGCTAGTTTTACTATGACTACTATTTGTTGCAATGATCATGATTGGGGTGATTCAACTTTTGATCTTGAAAATTTATTTAAGCCCCATGATGAATATGAGATTGATAATCGTGTTTGCAATATTATTGAAAGTGGGTTTGGAAGAGTGTCAACTTTAGACCCCACATATTTAGAGAATGTTCAATATTATGAAATTTTTGATAAAAGTGGGTTTGGAAAGGTCATTACTTTAGTTAATGTTAATCCCACTATTTTGGAAGAGTGTCAACTTTGCATGCATATGGATCGTGTTGAAAATATTTTGTGTGATAGCTATTTTGTTGAATTTGCTTATGATCCCTCATGCAATTATTATGAGAGAGAAAAATATGGTGGTAGAAATTTTCATGTTACTAAATTACCTCTCGTTATGTTGAGATTGCCATCGTTTCTTTCCGCTTCCTCGCATATGCTTGTTTTTCCTTGCCTTGATAATTTGTTTGCCTATAATATGCCTATGGATAGGAAGTATGTTAGACTTAGATGTGTTTGTCACATGTTTTATGATGCTCTCTTTGTGCTTCAATTCTTGTCTTTCATGTGAGCATCATTGAAATATTATGCCTAGCTATAAGGCCTTAAAGAAAAGCGCTTGTTGGGAGACAACCCAATATGTATCCTTGCTGTTATTCAATAAATAATTTATCTAGACTATGTTTTGGTTGTGTTTTTTGTGTTTAATTAGTGTTTGTGCCAAGTAGAACCGTTGGGAAGACTTGGGGAAAGTCTTGTTGAACTTGCTGTAAAAAACAGAAACTTTAGCGCTCATGAGAACTGCTGTCATTTTTATTTGGAAAGTGATATTTAGTTAATTATTTTTGAAGATGATTAATAGATAAATTCCTCACGTCCAGCAATTTATTTTAGAATTTTTGGGGTTCCAGATCTTGATCTAGCTACAGATTACTACAGACTGTTCTGTTTTTGACAGATTCTGTTTTTCGTGTGTTGTTTGCTTATTTTGATGAATCTATGGCTAGTAAAATAGTTTATAAACCATAGAGAAGTTGGAATACAGTAGGTTTAACACCAATATAAATAAAAATGAGTTCATTACAGTACCTTGAAGTGATCTTTTATTTTCTTTTGCTAACGGAGCTCACGAGATTTTCTACTTTAAGTTTTGTGTTGTGAAGTTTTCAAGTTTTGGGTAAAGATTTGATGGATTATGGAACAAGGAGTGGCAAGAGCCTAATCTTGGGGTTGCCCATGGCACCCCCAAGATAATCTAAGGACACCTAAAAGCCAAAGATTGGGGATGCCCCGGAAGGCATCCCCTCTTTCGTCTACTTCTATCGGTAACTTTACTTGGAGCTATATTTTTATTCACCACATGATATGTGTTTTGCTTGGAGCGTCTTTTATGATTTGAGTCTTTGCTTGTTAGTCTACCACAATCATCCTTGCTGTACACACCTTTTGAGAGAGCCATACATAATTTGGAATTTGATATAATACTCTATGTGCTTCACTTATATCTTTTGAGCTTTATAGTTTTGCTCTAGTGCTTCACTTATATCTTTTATAGCACGGTGGTGGATTTGTTTTATAGAAACTATTGATCTCTCATGCTTCACTTAGATTATTTTGAGAGTCTTTAATAGCATGGAAATTTGCTTAATAATAATACGCTTGGTATTCAAGATTTGTAGAACTTTTTTTTGAGTGCGTTGAATACTAAGAAAAGATTGATGCTTGATAATTGTGTTGAGATATGAAGATGGTGATATTAGAGTCACGCTAGTTGAGTAGTTGTGAAATTGAGAAATACTTGTGTTAAAGTTTGTGATTCCCGTAGCATGCATGTATGGTGAACCGTTATGTGATGAAGTCGGAGCGTGATTTATTTATTGATTGTCTTCCTTATGAGTGGCGGTCAGGGACGAGCGATGGTCTTTTCCTACCAATCTATCCCCCTAGGAGCATGCACGTAATACTTTGATTTGATAACTTCTAGATTTTTGCAATAAGTATATGAGTTTTTTATGACTAATGTTGAGTCCATGGATTATACACACTTTCCTTCCTTCCACCATTGCTAGCCTCTCTAATACCGCGCACCTTTCGCCGGTATCATACACCCACCATATACCTTCCTCAAAACAGCCACCATATCTACCTATCATGGCATTTCCATAGCCATTCCGAGATATATTGCCATGCAACTTTCCACCGTTCCGTTTATTATGACATGCTCCATCATTGTCATATTTCGAGCATGATCATGTAGTTGACATCGTATTTTTGGCAAAGACACCATTCATAATTCTTTCATACATGTCGCTCTTGATTCATTGCATATCCCGGTACACCGCCGGAGGCATTCATATAGAGTCATACTTTGTTCTAAGAATTGAGTTGTAAGAAAAATAAAAAGTGTGATGATCATCATTTTTAGAGCATTGTCCCAAGTGGGGAAAGGATGATGGAGACTATGATTCCCCCACAAGTCGGGATGAGACTCCGGACGAAAAAAAAGATGCCATAAAAAAAGGCCCACACAAAAAAATGAGAGAAAAAGAGAGAAGGGACAATGTTACTATCCTTTTACCACACTTGTGCTTCAAAGTAGCACCATGATCTTCATGATAGAGAGTCTCTCATTTTATCACTTTCATATACTAGTGGGAATTTTTCATTATAGAACTTGGCTTGTATATTCCAATGATGGGCTTCCTCAAAATGCCCTAGGTCTTCATGAGAAAGCAAGTTGGATGCACACCCACTTAGTTTCTTTTGTTGAGCTTTCATATACTTATAGCTCTAGTGCATCCGTTGCATGGCAATCCCTACTCACTCACATTGACATCTATTGATGGGCATCTCCATAGCCCGTTGATACGCCTAGTTGATGTGAGACTATCTTCCCCTCTTTTTATCTTCTCCACAACCACCATTCTATTCCACATATAGTGCTATATCCATGGCTCACGCTCATGTATTGCGTGAAGATCGAAAAGGTTTTGAAAATGTCAAAAGTATGAAACAATTGCTTGGCTTGTCATCGGGGTTGTGCATGATTTAAATACTTTGTGTGGTGAAGATAGAGCATAGCCAGACTATATGATTTTGTAGGGATAGCTTTCTTTGGCCATGTTATTTTGAGAAGACATAATTGCTTTGTTAGTATGCTTGAAGTATTATTATTTTTATGTCAACATGAACTTTTGTCTTGAATCATTTGGATCTGAATATTCATACCACAATTAGGAAG
The DNA here is from genome assembly GCF_018294505.1 of Triticum aestivum. Classification (NCBI taxonomy): domain Eukaryota; kingdom Viridiplantae; phylum Streptophyta; class Magnoliopsida; order Poales; family Poaceae; genus Triticum; species Triticum aestivum. Next base: position 150,850,138 of record NC_057809.1, read on the forward strand.
ATTTACATTGAAATTATGCCAAGTACCACTCCGCATCAAAAATTCTCTTTTTATCATTTACCTACTCGAGGACGAGCAGGAATTAATCTTGGGGATGCTTGATACGTCTCCAGCGTATCTATAATTTTTGATTGCTCCATGCTATATTATCTACTGTTTTGGACTATATTGGGCTTTATTTTCCACTTTTATATTATTTTTGGGACTAACCTATTAATCGGAGGCCCAGCCCAGAATTGCTGTTTTTTTGCCTATTTCAGTGTTTCAGAGAAACAGAATATCAAACGGAGTCCAAACGGAATGAAACCTTCGGGAACATGATTTTCTCATCAGATAAGTTCCAGGAGACTTGGACCCTCCGTCAAGAAAGCCACGAGGTGGTCACGAGGGTGGAGGGCGTGTCTCCCTAGGGCACGCCCCCTGTCTCATGGGCCCCTCGAAGCTCCACCGACGTACTTCTCCCTCCTATATATACCTACGTACCCCCAAACGATCAGATACGAAGCCAAAAACCTAATTCCACCGCCGCAACTTTCTGTATCCATGAGATCCTATCTTGGGGCCTGTTCCGGAGCTCCGCCGGAAGGGTAATCGATCACAGAGGACTTCAGACCTTCGGGTCCATAGCTAGTAGCTAGATGGCTTCTTCTCTCTTTTTGGATCTCAATACAATGTTCTCCCCCTCTCTCATGGAGATCTATTCGATGTAATCTTCTTTTTGCAGTGTGTTTGTTGAGATCGATGAATTGTGGGTTTATGATCAAGTCTATCTATGAATAATATTTGAATCTTCTCTGAATTCTTTTATGTATGATTTGTTATCTTTGCAAGTCTCTTCGAATTATCAGTTTGGTTTGGCCTACTAGATTGGCTGTTCTTGCCATGGGAGAAGTGCTTAGCTTTGGGTTCGATCTTGCGGTGTCCTTTCCCAGTGACAGAAGGGGCAGCAAGGCACATATTGTATTATTGCCATTGAGGATAACAAGATGGGTTTTTTATCATATTGCATGAAACTATCCCTCTACATCATGTCATCTTGCTTAAGGCGTTACTCTATTTTTAACTTAATACTCTAGATGCATGCTGGATAGCGGTCGATGAGTGGAGTAATAGTAGTAGATGTAGGCAGGAGTCATTCTACTTGTCTCGGATGTGATGCCTATATACATGATCATACCTAGATATTCTCATAACTATGCTCAATTCTGTCAATTGCTCAACAGTAATTTGTTCACCCACCGTAGAATACGTATGCTCTTGAGAGAAGCCACTAGTGAAACCTATGTCCCCCGGGTCGCTTTCTCATCATATCAATCTCCATCACTTTATTATTGCTTTGCTTTTACTTTGCCTTTTACTTTTCCCTTTGCGTCTCTATACCAAAAATATTATTTATCATCTCTATAAGACCTCACTTTCGTAAGTGACCGTGAATGGATTGACAACCCCTAAGCGCGTTGGTTGCGTTGAGCAATTGTTTTTGTGTAGGTACAAGGGACTCAAGCGTAGCCTCCTACTGGATTGATACCTTGGTTCTCAAAAACTGAGGGAAATACTTACGCTACTTTGCTGTATCATCCTCTCCTCTTCGGGGAAATCCAACACAGTGCTCAAGAGGTAGCACGAACCATCACAAATGGTTCACTTTATAGTACGTGTATGATAAGCATACAATCACACACATTTGCTTTTCCCAATCCGTATGCGATAACTAACTAAGAAGATTAGCTAATCATCGTACGAGTGTCGGACAGGATTATGAAACGTCGGACCATCATAACATCGTCCTACATTACAACTATCGCACACGCTATTCTGTGGTGCAACTTTTATGATGCATACTTCATCAGAAACAGTTCATGGTTGTGAATCGTGTACGATAAGGCAACTAACACAAACATTTAGTTTGCTCGCACCGTTTGTGATATTATCTGAAATCACACACGCTTTGCAAACGGCAATTGTGTGCATGCTTGCACACATTTCCTCTTTGTGAACTGTCTTGGATTATGGCGTATATCGCAAACGTTTGTGTTTTACAAATCGTGTGTGTCGTAACGACCTGAAGAGCGTAATTTCACCGTAATTTAATTGCTGCTATTTCAAATTGTGCCAGATTTGAATTTGAATTTGAATGTATGCTTTAGCTTTATTCATATCCATCATGTTCAAACAACCAATGCATTATTCGATTCATAGGTACATATGTTCAAGAATTACATAAGAACCAAATAAAGAATGATGAACCACAGTTATATACTTGTACTATTAAATACGGTAAATAAGGAGGCGAAATACATTCTGCTTGCTGAACAAGGTGGCGGTGGAGGCGGTGGTGGCGGTGGTGGATTGTACAGCTCGGGGGAATGTCCTGCCTGTCGTGCTGAGCGGCAAACAGGGACATCCTCACAAGCATGACTGCTGTTGCCTCCCCGCGTCATCCTATTATTTGTTTTTCCCAAGATAACGCAACCATGATGAGCAACATCCAAAATAGTGGGGAAAAGCCAGCGACAAAACCCGAAAGAAACGACAATGGAATATCGAAGAAAAACACTGCGAATAATAAAAAGTTCGAGCATAATTATACATAGACTCATACATAAAAGATAAACACCATGATCAGTTCGACTACTCTCATACATGAAATGGAACATCATGACTCATATGACTACATCCATACATCAACATGCCAACTGCGGATACTTGAACGCTCTAGCACTCTGCTGGTCCTGATGCGGACTCGGATCCTAAACTGACAACGTTAACTGAGACCTCCGGGTTAAAGGTAACACGACGACGCTGCCTCGAGGGCTCTCCCTTTGGGGCAGGTGCAGGATGAGGCTGGAGCATCGGGGCTACGAGGGTAGTGGGAAGGGAAACCCACTCAACAGGAGCACTGAGGGGAGTCACGGTCGAGGTGCCCGAGCTACTCGGAGGAGTAACCGGGGAAACAGGCAAGCTAGAACCGGGTGGAATATAAGGAGTAAATCTGATAGACGATGGAGTGGGATAGGACCTAGCGGCTACTAAAGTAGTGCAAGCACGAGTCAGCTCGCGAGCCAGCTCATGAATTGGAAGGTAAATAGCAGTGATATAGCGAGAAAGGTGGCTAGCAGCGCTATCAAACTCCGGATCAATGATAGGGAAATGGACACGACCATTGTCGTGCAAGGATGGATAGTAGTGGAAACCAGGGTGAGTCTGCATCCGGACCTCGTTATACCGCAGCTAGACGAGGTCCTCAAATGCAGCAAACTAGACAGCCTGAGAGGCGGTGGAAGCGAAACTACTCTTGGAGGTACGAGTGTAAGACCTGGAGGATGAACTGGTGTGTAGAGTAACCACGGCGTGATACTCGTATACCGAGTCTGCTAGACACTCCCGGTACACCCGATACAGCAGGTCGCCATGAGGGTAGAGGCGGCGCCAAACATTCCGAAGAAGGTGCGGTGACGTGTACGACAGCAACTCCAACTGGCATGGATATGACACTGGAGCCATCTACACTCACAGCTATTAGTTGGTTAGAAATAAAAATAAAACGAGTGCATGCAATGCAACAATCAACTACAAACACTTCCGGCACTCAAATGCTACTCTGACTAACTTCTAGTTAACACGTAGGTAGTCTAGCGTGTCATGCAGTCAGCGCGGCTCTGATACCAAGCATTGTGGCACCCCGGCTTAGAGCAACCGGTTTACCTTGCATTGCCAGCCCAGAGATCATGTCTTCTGGCAACACACAACATCTTGGTACAGAAAACAACCGCTTTATTGGTACTAGCGGAACATAGTTCAATATTACATCAAGTTGCGAGGCCAAGTGGCACACACGGTGCGGCCGAACAATATGTACATTATTTAGTGAACATAAAGAGGGCCTCGATCACGATGACTACGCGGCATCGAAACGACGATGAAGTGGGACTCCATAGCACATGGACATCGATGTGGACACGATCTAGACTCGTGCAGCACTCCAATCTAATGAAACTTTCCTAAAATTTGGCATGACACACCAAGTCAGTACATTGAATGTACTTGACAGCTCACAACAAGCATAAACATAATGACAGACAATATCATGATATTTATTCAAATTATCATTAATGCAAAAGCATACTAGGAATGCAGTGAACATAATCTCATGCCTCAAGTCCCTCGGAGTTTCTTACCAAATGGGTTACCTTGTAACCAAACGGTGATCTTTCTCGGATCACAAACGAAACCAACACTTTGGTCTCCATCATCAACAAATGGAACCAACACTTGGGTTCCCATCATCAACATAATTTCTCAACCATCATCTTTCCAACAGTACCATGTGGTTAACATTAGTGTGCATGATTATTTAAGTTGTTGATCCATGGTGTGACCTATTTCCGAGTTGTGTCTGTAACCGAGGACGCGGCTATTGATAGATTAAACACACTGTACAGAGGTAGCGCACTTTACCCACACCATGGAATGCATGGCCTCGCACTCCCATTCGGGTGGACCAACGGCATTCCGATGGAACCCTCCCATTGCCATGGCACTCTCCCGACCACTCCGACTTACTCCCCACTAGGCTAAGTCCTGGGTGGCCCCGTGCCTACCAAAGGCATCAACGGCCACCGTCGTGGCAAAACATAAATGGTCCCAAACGGGGACAGGGTACCATAACAACAACGGACACACAAGGTTATGTCTGCTTACCGGGCCAGGGTAACGCATGCCCATAACCTTCGCTCGTTGGAGGTACCAACCAGAGGCATGACAACGGACCGAATAAAGGCCTTCCCATAAAGGCAAATGTGGTTGCACTGGTAAAAACTTGATTCAGTGGCACCATGACCCGATCAACGATATGTTCAAGTTGAGTTATTATCAGGTTTAAATCAGTGTAAAAATAACCGGTGTCATGATATGCCATGAAAATGAAACCTTACAATATGCATCACATGTTATCGGAAATAAATGGATCAACTTCGTCAAGTATTTCACTAACCATAATCATCAGCAACTCATACCACTTCTCTGGTTATTATAATGCAGCAAACTTAACTATGATATTAACTTAAAATGATCCATTTTCTTACTAAAGGAAGTATTAACCAAACTAGTATTTTTCATAGTCTTTTTCATAGTCCTTTTATTTTTACATAACCAATTATTACTTCTACTAACTTAAACTAACTTAGTCTCAAACTAATGTAAACTAAGCATACCAAACAAAACAAGCATTCAACAGAAATTAACATTTATTTAAGTGGTTTAAATGCATGAACTAAATCATTATTCAAGTTGGAAATCACAAATATTGAGATGGCACCATGAAAATGTTGTTGTGGCTTGCCTTAGTGCGGATGAGGTTCACACTCCTCCTAGTGATCCTCAAGACAAGCTTCACCTTCTGAAAATAATTAAAAGCAGAGAAGGAAAATATCAAGAAAAAACTTTGGGGTTTATGGGCCTTCTTGATACAGCAAGAGGGGCGAAGTAATAGATGTTACAGAAGATGGCCCTCCCACCTCCCACCACAGCGCTGACCTCTCCTCCGGCGATCTCCATCCTCCTCCACTGATTTGTGGATCCCTTCTGGCCATATTTTCTGGCGTCTCCTCTGGATCAAGGCAATACCCATCTCCTATGGGTTCATCTAGTGGATCTACCCTTGGCTTGGATTTCTCCAGGGGTAGGGTTTTTTCTGATGAGGTTTTCAGATCTACTAGCCACACGATCCATCCGCTAGGACAAGGGAGGGCCTTTATTGTGATTGTGTCTTTCAATCGGCATGCTTTTCGATTGTCGGAAGATTCTGTGGCGGCGGCATTGGAAGCTGCGCTTGGTGGATCGACAATTGATCTTTAGGTTAGTCATGTCAATGGCAAAGTTTTTTCTTTCCAAGTCTAGTGCAAGCAAGTTGGTTTATTATTATGGATCTACGTTCTTTTGCTCGTGATCTGTTCAAGTGCTATTTCCACCTTTGGGGTAATGGAAGACCTAATTGGGTTAGGGAGCTTAAGATCTGGCGAAAGGAATGTGATGCGGAATGGATATTGATTAGTCCTACCAAGCGTAGGTCATCGCTAGGTTTAATGGCCATGCATAAGCCCCCGTATAGATCTTCTTTAAAATCCTCAAGTTCAGTAAGGAAGAAGCTATCTTTTGCTACATTTGAACATTATTCTACTTGCAAAGGCTATAGATATCCGTCCACTCAAAAATGCATTGATACTGTAGTTGATGGAGGATATGATCTTTCTGCTCATGAGCGTGTTGTGATTCGACAATCACCAGCTCTAGACTTGCATTGGACGGTGGCTCGGCCACCCATCGTGGTTGGTACGGTCATCCCGTTGCCGGAGTTGCACCGGCAGGCCACAACGCTGCCGTGTAGCCCGGTAGCTATGGATCCGCAACCCCTGTGGTTTCCGGGAATCTCTCGGCGCGATTTGTGGAGGCGGGAACCTCTCCGATTCAAAATGGCCGTTTGGGGACGGGCCCATCTCAAATGGATAGCCCACGGTGCGTTGGCCCTGTGAGTCAGAATTGCCAAGCTTCTGCTGGGTCAGTATCTGAACCCAGTCTTATTGGGCCATCTTCTCTTGGGCTGGATACATCACTCAACCCAAGCCCGATGATCGACTCGCTACAAATTCCATCTTCACAAGAGGCAGCCCGGCAGTTTGATGCTATGGTCGATGACATGGTGGACCGGGTTCTAACCTGTACTATTTGCTCTCAGAGGGGCCACCTAGCAGTCACTTGTGGAATGTGAGTGGTCTGCTCGGCTTGCTCTTGTGCGGGTCACTCTTGACAAGAGTGTAATGATTTCGCGTGTCTCAATGGATTTATTTGGAGGCCAATTTCTCTGCAACAAACCACGAGTATTTCAGAATCCTCAACTGGTTAGGGGAAGGGAGCCGGAGTTATTGGGATAGCTTGCCCAGTCACATCGCCACCACCCACATTGCTCCAATCTCCTTCTCTCCCTTCCAAAGAAATCCTATGTTCATCGCCGCTGCAGCCGGCCATGGCGAACTTTGAGCTTGACCCACATCGACTTGTGCCGGCGGGGCACCACATCATTGATGGCGGGGATCGGCGTCTCCCACACACCTTCTTCATGCCTGCAGCTCATCCCCCTCGTCGCCATGAAGATTACATGGTTGCTGAGGTCATGCCTGCTCCGGATGGACCTCTTGGGCATGTGAGAGAGGAGATTGTTCAGTTTCTTCAGAACAGAGGTACTCTTGTCCGCTCTGCTCAGCCATGGTTCCATGGGGTTGGTTTATTCTAGGTGCGGGATCCGTCTGTCAGATACACTTTGATTCAGCATCCACCTTTTGCTCTGGGCAATGATCGATTTGTTAGATTCATGAAACATGATGAGGGAGAGAATTTCAAGGGGAGTCATGGTTTTCGTAAGGGCTGGCTCATGTTTGTTGGGATTCCTCTAGATTACCGCACAACAGAGTATATCTTGCAAGCAGTAGGTACTTTTGGGAAATTTCACTCTTGGGATAGTGAAGATCTGTATCTAGTCCGTACTTTGGTTGAGGCAAGCTTCCCTGATACGCCACTGGTGCCAAGAGATGTTGTCTTTGCAGATTATGCTGAGTGGGGGGAGCTCAGGTTTCTTGGGCGGCTGCTTGTTACGTGCTTGGGGCAGACTTTGCTGATCAAATGCCCAATGATGAGGATCCAATGCCATTGGATGGTAATCCTCATCCAATGCCTGGACAATTAATACCTGACAATATACCTTTTGTTCTTCCTCCGTACCCATTGTTGGGGTGGAATGATGCACCACTTGCCCCACCTCGGCCTCCTGATAATGTTGTGGATGTTGACTGGGGAAATGCTCATTGGGGGGACAATGATGAGGAGATTAATCATCCCCCGCAGCCTGGGATGCCAAAACAGGATCAAATTTCCATTTTCATTGATCAACCAGAGGGCTCTGGGTTTGTTGAACAGAATATTCAAGTGAATGAGCAGAAACATCAACCTATGCCTGAACAGCTCTTTCAGGTTCAAGACCAACCTGCAGTTGTGGAAAATCCTTTGGCTATTGTCCCTTATCAACCACCTGTCATACAACATCATCAGATATTCATTAGGATGGCAAGGATTGTGGCTGGACCTCTTCTTCCACCTGAGATGATTTGGAAGAGATCTTTCGAAAATTTGATGTCTGATTTTTTTCAGTTAAAGATGTGCCCAGGTCTATCTTCTTTAAGCCCCTGGGTACAGTCACATATTCCAAGCGCAAGTGGTCAATTGCTTTTGATGATTCCCTAAAGAAGTCTTTGTTGGTGCCAAGGTTGCCTAGTACTCTGCCTCGCAGTAAATCTGTTGTGACTACACGCCCAGTTGCCAGATCTTTGTTTGGAGGTTTATCTGATGATGTTTTATATGGTTCTAGTGATGATCTGTCTGCACATGCCATGACTGAAGTGGTTGTGCCTGAAGCTATGGTAGCTAGTGATTTGTCTATGCCTGAGGCTGTGGTGTCAAATGGATCGGCGGACATTTCTTCACCTGTGGCTTTTGCAGTGGAATCAAAGAACAGGCAGAAGAATCAGCGAGGCATACGGAAGGTGTCTGGCCCCTTGATGGACACTTCGGTGAGAAGGTGCGCGAGAAGCGTGGCAAAACTGGATGGTTTCAAACCGGTTATCTTTGAGAAACTCTCATTTCAGCCTGCCAAAAGGCGCCCTTGTTCAAAGCCCATAGAAGAGAAGGCCCGACCCAATTCTGAAGGTGCTGCTGGCAATGACAAGTCTGAAGATGTTCCTCCAGAGATGCCCCACTTGGTGCTGCAAGCAATTGGAGCTGAGCTGGAAATCGACCCCAAGCTGCATTCTAGGGAGAAGCTTATGGTTAATCCCAAGGATGACTCATCCTCCGATAGTGCTTAAATGTTAATGTTTCAAGATATATCTAGGTGTAGCGAGCCTGTTAAATTTGCTTTCTTTTATGTCGTTCTTAAACTTATGCAGTGGTCGACACTTGGCACTTTTGTTCTGTTATGGCTTGGGTTGTATGTCACTGTGTGTCATACTATTTCTGTTGCACTATTATATGTTACTCTATGAATCGAATGTCAATGGTAACTGGAAGGTTTTGTGTTGCAGTGTCAGTGGATTGAATTCTGAAACAAGGCAACGTGCGGTTAGACAGAAAGTGACTAAAAGTCAGTGTGCAGTTGTCTGTCTGCAGGAAACTAAGCTCTCGGATTGCCCTCGTAATATAATTAAGACCATTTGTCCTGTGGGTTTTGATCAGTTCATCGTATCTCTTCCAAGAGGTACTTCTGGTGGAATTTTGACTGTGTGGCATTTAGACTTTTTCTCGGGTATTTTAATAGAAGTTAAACCCTTTGGTATTGTGATTAGTTTCAAATATGTGCATAACGATGATCAATGGTATCTGGTGAGTGTGTATGGGCCTTGCCATGGTGCTTTAAGAGATGAGTTTGTTAATTGGCTCTACAATCTAAAAGTGGAAGCTGAGCAGAATTGGATGTTGCTGGGAGATTTTAATTTCATAATATCTTTGGATAATTGAAATCTTCCTGGTGGTGATGTCAATGATATCTTCATCTTCAATGAGATCATAGGTCATTTGGGTCTGTTGGAACTGCCACTCCAGGGGAGATGATTTACCTGGTCTAACATGCAGGATTTTCCACTCCTTGAGCAATTGGATTGGTTTTTTACTTTTGCCAGTTAGATTAGTCAGTACCCCAATACACAAGTAACACCCCTTGCTAAAACTGCCTCAGATCATGTTCCTTGTGCAGTTTCCATCTGCACCACCATCCCCAAGGCTCATATCTTCAGATTTGAAAACAATTGGGTACATCAACCTGGCTTTATGGAGTGTGTTTAGGAGGTTTGGAAAAAACCTTCTCACAAAACTCATATATCAACACTTATAATGGATAAATTAAAGTCATTGAGGTTTGCACTTAAGAAATGGCAGAAGGGTTTGTCACATATTAAAACACTGATTGAGAAGTGCAACTGGGTCATCCTCTAGTTAGATATAGGGCTGGACCAAAAGCTCGTAACTCGTGAGCTTAATGAGCGCTCGATAGTTCGGCTCATTAAGCTCATAGCTCACTTCTTAAGGAACAAAGCCAATCATTGATTTCAGCTCAGTAAGCTTAACGAGCTTAATGAGCGAGCTAGCGAGTTTCACGAGTAGCTCGTTAAGCTCGTTAGTAACAACACAACACATAGTTTTATCTTACGTGACAAACTTTTTTAGCACCTCAGCCCATATATTCAATCTAATCGACATATGAGGCAACAAACTACTGCATTTCTTTTTATAGTCACCATATTTCGTCTTGGAAACTATATCTACACATTCATCATGTATATCGTAACACATTATAATATGTTCATGAGCGCTCGCGAGCGCTCACAAGCTTAACGAGCTTCAAACGAGCCGAGCCGAGCCTTAACGAGTACGAGCTTAATGAGCCGAGCTGCTCGTTAGTCCACCCCTAGTTAGATAATTTGGAAGATTTGAGGTCCTTGTTCAGAACTGAATCCAATTTCAGGAAATTGGTGAAGATGCATCATGAGCATCTTCTACATTTGTAGTTTTTATACTGGAAGAAAAGATGCACTATTAGGTATATCAAAGTTGGTGAAGAAAACTCAAAATTCTTCCAAGCCATGGCAACTGAAAGATATAGAAAAAATTCTATTGCCTGTCTGCAGCCGTCTGATGGTACAGTTTCTTCAGACCATGGAATGATGGCCAAGGAATTTCTGGAGATTTTTAAGAGCAGAATGGGAACTATTAAGCCAATTCTGATGGACAATGACATACTCTCTCTTATTCCTAGGGTGCAGGGAATGGAAGTGCTCACAAAGCCCTTTGAAGTTAAAGAAATTGAACATGTTATTAGGGATTTGCCAATTGACAAGGCACCGGGGCCTGATGGCTTTAATGGGATTTTTATGAAGAAGTGTTGGCCGATCATTTCCAGTGATTTCATTACACTGGTGAGGGAGTTTCATGCTGGAACTGCTCAGTTGGAAAATCTCAATGAGGCCTTCATTACATTGATCCCTAAGAAACTATCACCTGAGACTACGGGATATTTTAGGCCAATTACTTTGACAAGTGTGGGGTTGAAATTCCTCACTAGGCTTGCTGCTAACAGATTTCAAGATGAAATCACCAAATGTGTGCATAAGAATCAATATGATTTTATCAAGTCAAGAATAATTCAGGACTGTATTGCCTAGACCTTTGAGTACATTCATCAGTGCAACCAGTCAAAGAAGCCAATTACGTTACTCAAGCTTGACTTTGAAAAAGCATTTGATTCCATTCAACATGAGGCAATTATAAATATCCTGGTGGCAAAGGGGTTTCATAACAAATGGATCTCCTGGATTCAGCAGTTGTTGTCATCTGCAACTTCCTCAATCTTACTAAATGGTGTACCTGGAAAGCATTTCAAGTGCAAGTGTGGTGTCAAGCAAGGTGATCCTATCTCACCATTGCTGTTTGTGATTGCTGCTGATCTGTTGCAGACTATGATTAATGATCTTCTGAATCATGGCCTTCTTTCTTTGCCTCTAGCAACACATGATCCTGACTATCCAGTGGTGCAGTATGCAGATGATACATTGATTTTTGTGTCTGCTGATTCAGCCCAGTTGGAGGTGCTTAAGGCAGTTTTGAATTCCTTCTCTTTGGCCACTGGATTGCAGATTAATTTTCACAAATCTTCAATGTATCCAATTAATGTGGAAACCAATGTTGCCAATGCTCTTGCTGCACAATTTGGGTGTCAATTAGGTGTAATGCCTTTCACATATTTAGGGTTGCCAGTGGGAACAACTAGGCCCAAAATTGTTGATTTACTGCCTTTAGTTGATTGCATGGAAAGAAGGTTAACTGCTAGCTCCTGGTTTCTGCCCCAAGGTAGCAGGCTGCAGTTGGTAAACTCTGTTATCTCTTTACTGCCCATATTTTTCCTTTGCAGTCTGTCCATACCACAGGGAATCCTGAAGCAACTGGAAAGAATTCAGAGGCAATGTCTGTGGAGAAAATATGGTCAGGAGAAGGGGCATTCTTTGGCTGCCTGGCCTCTAATATGTAGGCCCAAGCTTAAGGGTGGGCTTGGAATACTCAATCTGGGTCTGCAAAATGAGGCTTTGCTTCTGAAATACCTCAACAAATTCTATAACAGAGCAAATGTACATTGGGTTCATTTGGTTTGGGACTCTTATTATTTTCAGAGAGTTCCTCATGACACTACTGTCTGTGGCTCTTTTTGGTGGAGAGATATCTACAAATTAATGGATAAATTTAGGGTTGTTACTTCGGTTACAGTTGGAAGAGGAGATTCTATGCTTTTCTGGTCTGTCCCTTGGGAGATTGATAACTCACGCATCCCTCTCGAGGACAGATTTCCCAGACTCTTTTATTTTTGCCTCCAGAAGAATTTCTCTGTTATGGAAGTGTTACAAGCAGGTGGCTTGCAGAACATGTTCTCTTTACCCTTGTCTGAATTGGCTTTTAGGGAGTTTAATCAGCTTTCTGACATTTTGACTGGGATCTCCCTGGATTATGATTGCAATGACTCTTGGGCTTGGAGGCATGGGAAGAAATCTGAGTATACAGCAAAGAATTACTATGACTTTGTCCATCAGCCAATGCCTACCAATCCCGTTCTGAGTTGGGTCTGGAAATCATGTTGTACCATGACAATTAAAATGTTTGCATGGCTTGTCATTATGGACAGAGTATACACCAAGGATATGATTCAGCGCAGGCATTGGAGAATTAATGATGGGCCTGAATGTGTACTTTGCCCCACGGGAGTTCTTGAGTACATGAACCATTTGTTTTTTCAATGCAACTTTAGCATGAGAGTGAGGAATTATCTTCAAATAAGCCGGTTGAATAGTCAGGACATGGTGCACATTGCACTTCATGCTAGGAAGGATTTTAATAAACCCTTCTTCTCAAAAGTGGTCTTCCTTACATGGTGGAATATTTGGAAAGTCGGGAATGATAGAGCCTTTAGACATATCAAACCTACTTTCATGTAATGGAGGAATGGATTTATCCATGACATCTCTCTCCTAGCACACAGGATCAAGACTAGACACAGAGATGCTTTAATCAAATGAATTGATTTCCTGCCTCCTTGAGGTGTTTCTCACATGTACTCTTTTCTTTCTTCTTTTTAGCTTTTAGTGCTTAGTTTATCCTAGCTTGTATAGTTTTTCTTTTCTGTTTTGTTCCTTTCCTCTAGGAACCTTTTGTATTTTTTGCCAGTTGCAATAAAATGATGTGGGGTGTAAGCCCTACAGTCTTCCAGGTCAAAAAAATCAATAAACACTGTCAGATTTCGGGTTCCGGCAGACCCTTGAGGTTCTACCTGCACCCCTCCGCCTCGCTAAGATCTAAGCTATGGAAAGAACAACACAAGAGACACAGGGTTTATACTGGTTCGGGCCACCGTTGTGGTGTAATACCCTACTCCAGTGTGCGGTGTGGTGGATTGCCTCTTGCGCTAATGATGATGAGCAATACAAGGAAGAACAGCCTCGCGAGGGTCTGTTCTTGGTTGGGGGGATGAACTGCTGGGAGGAGTTCAGTCACCCCTCTCTCTCTCTCTCTCTTCTCGATTCTCTCTCTGATTTCAATCCCGGTCCCCCTTGCCATGTGGGTGGCTAGTCCTATTTATAGGCAAAGGCCCTGGACCTCTTCCCAAATATTGAGAGGGAAGGGCGCCAACAATTGGCCATTTTGGAGGGGAACATCTGGTACACTTATCCTGACTAAAGTTGGTCCTCGCCTGCCAAAGGCTCTGGTGGTGACGCTGGCTTGGGCTCCACAATGACTTCCTCCCTGCCATTGGACTGGTCTTGGTCTCGTTGCACCGAAACGGGTGCCTTTGCTTGATGCTCTCGCCTGCGCTTGCTCCCTTTGCACCAAAGAGGAAAGGAGGACACTTCGCGGGTTGGCGCCCGCCTGGCGCCCTTGGTCGTCATGGCTTGCGTCACGGGCACCTCGTGAGGTACCCCACCTTGATCTCTCCACCTCCTCGCGAGCTAGCCTGATGAGGCTGTGCCTGAGGAAGCTCTGTGTCGTCCGCCCCGCGAGGCTTGTCCCCTCGCGAGGGTCTTGGGTCTGTGTTGATGAAGATGGGTCGTGCTGGGCCCCCTTTGAGCCACGCCGCAGGCCGCGGGCAGGCAAGTCTGGGACCCCCGTTCCCAGAACGCCGACAAACACTTTGAAAATCACCAGAAAATCTAGACAATAGAGAAAAGTCTCATTTTTGGTGAGCTGCTAGATCTTTTCAATAAGAACACAATGCAAAAAGAATCAATCCATTTGGACTTATGGTTTAAAAGTTGTGGCTGTTTGAAGTTCTCTGGATAATTTGAATTAAATTTGAATAAAATAGAAACCAGGGGGTGACGTCGATGGCGTATTCTCTGAATACACCTCCACTCGTACCGCTTCGGGCGCGACTGGAGAGGCTGACTATGGGCCCCGCTGGTCGGGTGCGAGGGGAGAGAGAGAGAAGCAGAGGCGGGGCAGCGGGGCGCCAGCGTTTCTCCGGCGAGGAGAGGTCGGCGGCCAGATCCAGAAGGATAGGAAGGAAGAGGGGGTCGAGGCGCACCTGCCCGTACCCGTAGAATAGCTAGAGGTGGTCGGACGGGGTTGGAACGAGCTTCTCCAGCGGTGGCAGGAAGAAGAGGTCGCCAGAGTTGGACACGACGTCGATGTGGGGCTGCACCAGGGGCTCCAATTGGGTCGGACAGCACCAGTGAAGCAACACGGAGGCTCTAGAAGAGTGGCTTGAGCTCGGGAGGGGCTGGAACAGTGGGGGCGAACCACAGGGATCGCTAGCGAGCTTGAGCTCGGGGACGGCGAACCAAGGCCTGCCCCGCCGGGCTGCAGCTTTCTACTGCGTTGTGGAGTGTTTAGGAGGAGTTGGTGATGCTTGAGGAGGCTGGGGGTGGCCGTACTTATAGGCAAGCGAGGTGAGGGGATCGGGCTCCGCCGGACGGCTTCTGGACACGGCGCCCGGCGAGGAACGGCGTTAGTGTGAGGGGGAGAAGGCGACGTTGTTCACGCGAGCACTGTGGGAGGGCGAAGAAGAACACAGGAGTGGGGGTGGTGACGAGCACAGTGGCGCGACGCACTGTTGGGTTGGCTGGGTCGTGCCCGTGCTCGCTGCAGCGAGCTCCAACGTTGGCGAGCGCCAGCGAGGAGTTAAGGGCGTCAGGACGGTAATTGTGGCACGGTTTGGCAAGGTCCGACAGTCAGGGAAGCAAGCACGCGTTGAACAGAGAACGCGGCGGCATCCAGAGCGCGTCGACTAGCACATTGGCATCATGCACACGCATGGTCACCGCGCGAACTCTGGCATAGAGCCACAACTTGCCATAAATTCATGTTTGTCATGTAGTCCATAGTGTTTTGGGTCGTTCCAACACTTTGAGTCGAGCCCAGGGGTTGTAGGTGCGTGGTTTACTTCATGGTAAGTTTCTAGATAGTAACTTGTGAAGTGAACTATGAGTGATCCAGTAAGATTTGAGGGCTGAGCTTTGGGGTTTAGCAATCACTTAGGAAGGTAATGATGCTCAAGAAAAATCATCCTCATTGGATCAAGGAAAATTGTACTTGCTGTAGAAACTGGCTTTTCTGACTAGAACAGAAAAGATTTCCTGTAGCAAAAATATTCCAAAAAGTGGTGCAATATTTTTGCTCAGGAAGGTGCCCTAGGGTTCAAAGAATATTTGGGAATTTTCTTAGATTTTTGTGGCCAAAGAAAATGGGGGTTGCTTTGGAGCATATGTTGCTAATTAGGGTTTAAGAAGAGAAAATGAATATTTTTCATTGAAGAAAAACATTCCTATGATTATTTTGGGATTATTCAGAGAAGAAATGATGGCTTGGGGGAGAGGTGAGCCACTTGGGTGAAAATAAAGGGTATGCCAAAGGGTTTAAGTCCAAATGAAATGATTCAAAAACCCAAATTCAAATAAAAAGGCAATCAAAATCAGAAAAAGAAGAGGGAGCAAAAACCAGGCTGTGACAAACCTCCCCCACTTAGGATGAATCTCATCCTCGAGATTCGGTTGTTCGGGAAAACAATTCTAGATAGGCTGCCTTTAGAAATTCCTCTCGTTCCCAAGTTGCCTCTTCCTTTGTGTGGTGCTCCCACTGAACCTTATAAAATTTTATCGCCTTACTACGAGTAACCCTTTCAATTTCATGCAATATTCTGAACGGTTTCTCCTCATATGTTAAATCATTAGCCAACTCTAATTCTGACATATCACTCTTTTTCTCTGGAGGCGATATACATCGTCTTAGCTGTGAGACATGGAACACTTTGTGCACTTCTGACACTTCTGGGGGCAATTCCAACTGACATGCAACAGTACCCACTCTGGACATAACTGGGAACAAACCAATATACCTGGGTGCCAATTTTCCGTGAGTCTAAAATCTTTTGACTCCTTTCATAGGGGTGACTCGGAGGTATACATGCTCTCCGGGTTCAAAACTGATCTGTCGGTGCTTTGCATCATAATAACTCTTCTGTCGGGATTTAGCTAATTGCAATCTGTCTCGGATTTCCTTGACTTGCTTTTCAGCTTCCATCATGAGATCAATTCCGAAAATGTGGCTATCTCCGGTTTGAGACCAATTTAGCGGAGTGCAGCACTTACGACCATACAAAGCTTCATAGGGTGACATCTTTAGGCTGGTCTAGAAGCTGTTGTTGTTGGATAACTCGGCATACGACACACAATCTACCGATTTGGGTCCTTGGGCCTACGCACATGCTCGAAGCATATCTTCAAGTATTTGGTTTACACGTTCAGCCTGCCCTTCTGTCTGAGGATGATAAGCTGTGATGTACTTTAGCATGGTCCCCAAAGCTTGATGGAGACGTGACTAGAAAGCTGAGGTAAAAAGTGACCCTCTGTCGGAAGTGATCGTTCTTGGTACTCCATGCAGACTGACTACTCTGGACACATACAGCTGTGCTAGCTGATCTGCTCGGTAAGTGGTTCTGATGGGAATAAAATGAACTACCTTGGTCAGTGTGTCCACCACGACCCATACTGCATCATTTCCTCAATGAGTCCTTGATAGTCCTGTGAGAAAATCCATACAGACATCATCCCACTTCCATTGTGGAACGGGCAAGGGTTGGAGGAGTCCGGCAGGTTTCTGGTGTTCTACCTTCACTTTGTTGCATATGTCGCAACAAGCCACAAAATAGGAAATGTCTTTCTTCATCCCATCCCACCAGAATATCTGCCAAAGGTCTTCGTACATTTTGCTACCTCCAGGGTGAATGGAATACGAAGATACGTGTGCTTCTGCCAATACCTTCTTTCTTAAGTCTGCTTGATTCGGTACACAAATCCTTCCGCGGAACCTTAGTGTGCCTTGGTGATCCTTAGAGAAATCTTGTGTCTGGCCTTCTAACATACACTTGATATGTTTTTGTAGCACTGGGTCGTCTGACTGGGCCTTGCGATCTCATCCTCGAGGGTAGGAGTAACTTCCATCATATTAGCAAGACCATATCAATAATGACCAGATTGAGTTGAGTGATCTCTTCTTGAAGTTCGGGAGGCAAGGACTCCATCATGGTATTTAGACTAGCAGGCTTGCGGCTGAGTGCATCGACGACCATGTTGGCCTTACCCGGATGATAATTAATTCCAAGCTCATAATCCTTGACCAATTCGAGCCATCTTCATTGACGGAGGTTTAAGTCTAGCTGAGTAAATATATACTTGAGACTTTTGTGGTCGGTAAATATTTGACACCTTTTTTCAATGAGGTAGTGTCTCCAAATTTTTAGAGCATGAACAACCATGGCCAATTCCAAATCATGAATAGGATAGTTCCCTTTGTGGGGTCGTAGCTGGCGAGATGCGTATGCTACAACCTTGCCATCTTGCATGAGTACGCATCCAAGACCTTGCCTGGAAGTGTCACAGTACACATCAAAGCTGCGGTAGATGTCCAGAAGAGTCAACACAGGTGCTATTGTCAGTCTGGTCTTCAGCTCATTGAAACTTTTCTCACAGTCCTCAGTCCATTCAAACTTCTTATCTTTCTTGAGAAGCTTTGTCATTGGTTTGGGAATCTTAGAGAAACCTTCAATGAGACGACGGTAGTACCCTGCTAATCCAAGGAAACTCCGGATTTGGGATACTTGGATCCACGATTGTACCTTCTGCTGACAGCACATGCCCTAGGAATCCGACTTGCTTGAGCCAAAACTCGCATTTACTGAATTTGGCGTATAGTTGATGGTCACAGAGTCTTTGTAAGACAGCTCTGAGGTGTCTCTTGTGCTCTTCTTCGCCTTTTGAGTATATTAGGATATCATCGATGAATACCACCACAAATTTATCCAGGAAATCCATGCATACTTTGTTCATCATACGCATAAAGAAAGCAGGTGCATTGGTGAGGCCGAAGGACATAACGGTATATTCATAAAGACCGTATCGGGTAGTGAATGTGTTCTTAGGAATATCTTCCTTTTTGATCTTGAGTTGGTGGTAACCAGTCCTTAAATCAATTTTGGAGAATACTTTTGCCCCACTGAGTTGATCAAATAAATCATCGATCCTTGGTAGTGGATATTTGTTTTTAATAGTGACATCATTCAACTGACGGTAATCCACACACATACGAAGACTACCGTCTTTCTTGTCCACAAATATTGCGGGTGATCCCCATGGTGAAGAGCTTGGATGGATATAACCTTTCTGGAGCATCTCATCAAACTATTTCTTTAATTCCACTAATTCTCACAAAGACATACAAAAATACTTCTTGTATAACGGTGCGGTCTCGGGCACAAGATCAATTGCAAACTCAAGTTCTTGGTCTAGTGGAATTCCTGGAAATTCTTCAGGGAATACATCGGGAAATTCACTGACCACAGGAATTAATCCCAATTCTTCAGCCACAACAGTGAAGATTATTTGTTTCTTGGGTATGCTTCTGCAGGCATAGAATTTTGTAGTCTGCCCTTCCTGACTTGTTAAGGTAACTTCTCTGGTCACGCAGTTAATGCATACTTGGTATTGGGTTAACCAATTCATTCCCAAAATAATGTCCAACTTGGCAGACTCGATGACTATCAAGGAAGTTGGAAAACAGACTCCTTTGATCTCAATTTCCAAGTTACGGCATACCTGATTGCTTCTGAGCAAAGATCTCGGGGGTTGTACCAACATATTCTTTCTCAAAATCGAACAAGGAAATTTTTTTGGGCAACAAAACTCCGCGAAATGAAAGAGTGAGAAGCCCAAAAGTCAAATAAAATTATTGTAGGTATTTTATTAACAGGAAACATACCAATGATGACTTCGGGGTCCTCTTGGGCCTCGTCTACGAAGAGGTGATGAACTTGCCCTTTGATGGTTTGCTGGACAGGGTATGGCCCCATATGGTTGACTTGTGGCCTGAATGGAGCATTTGTCTTGCCGTTCTTGGGACACTGTCTTGCATAATGTCCTGTTTGTCCACAACTGAAACAGGAATTGTTGCACTGACACTCTTCTCGCACCGGTTTGGTTACGACATTCTTGACTTGGGTAGTGGTCTTGTTAACATTCTGCTGCCAATTGGGCTTGTACTCTACATGAGTGTGTTGCCAAGTATGAGCCTTCTGCATTGGCTGACCATCCTTCTTAGGCTCAAACTTGCGCTTGTGATCATTATTGGTAGACTTGTTGTCATGTACAAGCTTGTGCTCCCTTTCAGTAATGAGGGGCTTGTTTACCAGAGTTTGGAAGTCCGGGAAATCAAACATACTGAGAATGCATCGGAGGTGCTGGTTTAGTCCTCCAAGAAATCTATCAATCTTTCTTTCTTCTGTGGCCACATCATAGAGGGAATAGCGGGCCAAATGATTGAACTTATGCAGATACTCACCAACAGATAGGCTTCCTTGGGTGAGCGCGAGGAATTCACTCTGCTTGACCTTCATAATACTAGCAGGAATATGATATTTGCGGAAATGATCCTTGAATTTTGTCCAAGTGATTTATTCATCTGCAGGCCACATGGCTTTTGCATTATCCCACCATATAGCGGCAGCTCCTTTGAGATAATGCGTAGCAAACAGAACCTTGTCATCTTCTTCAGTACAAGAAATCTCAAGCTTTTTCTCAATAGTTCGTAACCAATCGTCGGCTTCCAAGGGATCAATAACTTGACTGAAACTGGGAGGCTTGGTTCTCTAAAAATCTGACAGTTTGGAGTGATGACCGTTCTAATTCCCATTCTGCCCAACCATAGCTTGCATACTTTTTAATAATTCAATCAGATCGTTATTCCTTCTTTCCTCAAACATGCGCAAAATCTGCTCGGTGGAGGGCAGATGTGGCGGTGGAGGCGGTGGTGGATTGTTCAGTCGGGGGAATGTCCTGCCTGTCGTGCTGAGCGGACAACAGGGACATCCTCACAAGTGTGACTGCTACTGCCTCCCCACGTCATCCTATTATTTGTTTTTCCCAAGATAACGCAACCGTGATGAGCAACATCCAAAATAGTGGGGTAAAGCCATCGACAAAACCCAAAAGAAATGAAAACGGAATATCGAAGAAAAACACGGTGAATAATAAAAAGTTCTAGCATAATTATACATAGACTCATACATAAAAGATAAACACCATGATAAGTTCGACTGCTCTCATGCATGAAATGGAACATCATGACTCGTACGACTACATCCGTACATCAACATGCCAACTGCGGATACTCGAACGATCTAGCGCTCTGCTGGTCCTGCTGGGTACTCTCCTGATGCGGACTCGGATCCTGAACTGACGACGTTAACCGAGACCTCCGAGTTTAAGGTAACACGACGACGCTGCCTCAAGGGCTCTCCCTCCGGGGCAGGTGCAGGATGAGGCTGGAGCATCGGGGCTACATGGGGAGCGAGAAGGGAAACCCACTCAGCAGGAGCACTGAGGGGAGTCACGATCGAGGTGCCCGAACTACTCGGAGGAGTAACCGGGGAAACAGGAGAGCTAGAACCGGGTGGAATATAAGGAGTACATCCCATAGACAGTGGAGTGGGATAGGACCTAGCGGCTACTAAAGCAGTGCGAGCACAAGTTAGCTCTCGAACCAGGTCGTGAATCAGAAGGTAACTAGCAGTGATATAGCGAGAAAGGTGGCTAGCGGCGCTATCAGACTCCAGATCAATGATAGGGAAACGGACGTGACCATTGTCGTGCAAGGATGGATAGTAGTGGAAACCTGGGTGAGTCTACATCCGGACCTCGTTATAGCGCAGCTTGACGAGGACCTCAAATGCAGCAAACTGGACAGCCTAAGAGGCAGTGGAAGCGAAACCGCTCTTGGAGGTACGAGTGTAAGAGCTGGAGGATGAACTGGTGCGTAGAGTAACCACGGCGTGATACTCGTATACTGAGTCTGCTAGACGCTCCCGGTACACCTGATACATCAGGTCGTCACCGTGAGGGTAGAGATGGCGCCAAACATTCCGAAGAAGGTGCTGTGACGTGTACGGCAGCAGCTCCAACTAGCACGGATACGACACTAGAGCCATCTACACTCACAGTCGTTAGTTGGTTAGAAATAAAAATAAACGAGTGCATGCAATGCAATAGTCAACTACAAACACTATCAGCACTCAAATGCTACTCTGACTAACGTCCTGTTAACACATCGGTAGTCTAGCATGCCCTGCAGTCAGCATGGGTCTGATACCAAGCGTTGTGGCACCCCGTCTCAGAGCAACCGGTTTACCTTGCATTGCCAGCCTAGAGATCATGTCTTCTGGCAGCACACAACATCTTGGTACAAAAAACAACCACTTTATTGGTACTAGCGGAACATAGTTCAATATTACATCAAGTTGCGAGGCCAAGCAGCACATGCGGTGCGGCTGAACAATATGTACTTTATTTAGTGAACATAAAGAGGGCTTCAATCACGACAACTATGCGGCAGCGGAACGACGATGAAGTGGGATTCCATAGCACAGGGACACTGATGTTGACACGATCTAGACTCCGGCAGCACTTCGATCCAACGAAAATTTCCTCAAATTTGGCATGACACGCCATGTCAGTACATTGAATGTACTTGCAAGCTCACAACAAACATAAACATAATGACAGACAATATCATGATATTTATTCAAATTATCATTAATGCAAAATCATACTAGGAATGAAGTGAACATAATCTCGTGCCTCAAGTCCCTCAGACTTTCTTACCAAACGGGTTACCTCGTAACCAAATGGTGATCTTTCTCAGATCACAAACGAAACCAACACTTTGGTCTCCATCATCAACAAACGGAACCAACACTTGGGTTCCCATCATCAACATAATTTCTCAACCATCATCTTTCCAACAATACCATGTGGTTAACATTAGTGTGCATGATTATTTAAAATGGTTATCCATGGTGTGACCTACTTCCGAGTTGTGTCTGTAACCGAGGACGCGGCTATCGATAGATTAAATACACTCTTTAGAGGTAGCACACTTTACCCACACCACGGAATCCATGGCCTCGCACTCCCATTCAGGTGGACCAATGGCATTCCGACAGAACCCTCCCATTGCCATGACACTCCCCCGGCCACTCCAACTTACTCCCCACTGGGCGAAGTCTTGGGTGGCCCCGTGCCTACCAAAGGCAGCAACGACCATTGTCGTGGCAAAACATAAACGGTCCCAAATGGGGACAAGGTACCATAACAACAAACGGGCACACAAGGTTATGTCTGCTTACCGGGCCAGGGTAACGCACGCCCATAACCTTCCCTCGTTGGAGGTACCAACCAGAGGCATCACAACAGACCAAATAAAGGCCTTCCCATAAAGGCAAATGTGGTTGCACTGGGAAAAACTCGATTTAGTGGCACCATGACCCGATCAACGATATGTTCAAGTTGAGTTATTATCAGGTTTAACTCAAAGTAAAAATAACTGGTGTCATGATATGCCATGAAAATGCAACCTTGCATGATGCATGACATGTTATCGGAAATAAATGGATCAACTTCATCAAGTATTTCACTAACCATAATCATCAGCAACTCATAGCACTTCTCTGGTTATTATAATGCAGCAAACTTAACCATGATATTAACTTAAAATAATCCATTTTCTTACTAAAGAAAATATTAACCAAACTAGTCTTTTCATAGTCATTTTATTTTTACATAACCAATTATTACTTCTACTGAGTTAAACTAACTTAGTTACTCTCAAACTACCGTAAACTAAGCATACCAAACAAAACTAGCATTCAATAGAAATAAACATTTATTTAAGTGGTTTAAATGCATGAACTAAATCATTATTCAAGTTGGAAAATAACAAATATTGAGATGGCACCATGAAAATGTTGTTGTGGCCTGCCTTAGTGCAGATGAGGTTCACACTCCTCCTAGTGATCCTCAAGACAAGCTTCACCTTCTGAAAATAATTAAAAACAGAGAAGGAAAATATCAAGAAACACTTTGAAAAACACCAAAAAAAATCTAGACAGCAGAGAAAAATCTCATTTTTGGTGAGCTGCTAGATCTTTTCAATAAGAACACGATGCAAAAAGAATCAATCCATTAGGACTTATGGTTTAAAAGCTCTGGTTGTTTGAAGTTCTCTTGATAATTTGAATTAAATTTGAATAAAACAGAAACCAGGGGGTGAGATAGATGGCTTATTCATTGAATATGCCTCCACTCGTACCGCTTCGGGCACGAGTGGAGAGGCTGACTGTGGGCCCCGCTGGTCAGGTGCGAGGGGAGAGAGAGAAGCAGAGGCGGGGTGGTGGTGCGCCAGCGTTTCTCCGGCGAGGAGAGGCCGACAGCCAGATCCAGAGGATAGGAAGCAATAGGGGTCAAGGCGCACCTGCCCATACCAGTAGAATAGCTAGGGGTGGTCAGACGGGGTCGGAGCGAGCTTCTCCAGCGGTGGCAGGAAGCAGAGGTCGCCAGAGTTGGAGACGACGTTGATGTGGGGCTGCACCAGGGGCTCCAATAGGGCCGGACATCACCTGTGAAGCACCACGAAGGCTCTAGAAGAGTGGCTGGAATGGTGGGCGTGAACTGCGGGGATCACCGGCGAGCTCGAGCTCGGGGACGGCGGCCCGAGGCCTGCCAGGCCGGGCTGCAGTTTTCTACTGCGTTGTGGAGTGTGTAGGAGGAGTTGGTGATGCTCGAGGAGGCTGGGGGTGGCCGTATTTATAGGCGAGTGAGGTGAGGGTATCGGGCTCCGCTGGAGGGCTTCTAGACACGGCGCCCAGCGATGAACGGTGTCAGTGAGAGGGGGAGAAGGCGACGCCGTTCACGCGAGCACTATGGGAGGGCGGAGACAAACACAGGAGCAGGGGTGGCAACGAGCACAGTGGCGCGGCGCACTGTTGGATTGGCTGGGTCGTGCCCGTGCTCGCAGCAGCAAGCATTATCGATGAGTTAGGGGCGTCGGGACGACGACTGTGGCGCGGTTTGGCAAGGTGTGACAGTCGGGGAAGCGAGCAAGCGTTGAACAGAGCATGCTGCAGCGTCCAGAGCGCGTCGACTAGCACATTGGCATCGTGCACACGCGTGGTCACCAGCGAACTCTGCCATAGAGCCACGACTTGCCATAAATTCATGTCTGGCATGTAGTCCTTAGTGGTTTGGGTCGTTCCAACACTTTGAGTCGAGCCCAGGGGCTGTAGGTGCGTGGTTTACTTCATGGTAAGTTTCTGGACAGTAACTTGTGGAGTTAACTGTGAGTTATCCAGTAAGAGTTGAGGTCTGAGCTTTGGGGTTTAGCAATCACTTAGGAAGGTAATGATGCTCAAGAAAAATCAACCTCATTTGATCAAGGAAAATGATACTTGCTGTAGAAACTGGCTTTTCTGACCAAAATAGAAAAGATTTTCTGTAGAAAAAATATTCCAAAAAGTGGTGCAATATTTTTGCTCGGGAAGGTGCCCTAGGGTTCAAAGAATATTTGGGAATTTTCTCAGATTTTTGTGGGAAAAGAAAATGGGGGTTGCTTTGGAGCATATGTTGCTAATTGGGGTTTTAAAAGTGAAAATGAATATTTTTCATTTAAGAAAAATATTCCTATGATTATTTTGGGATTAATCAGAGAAGAAATGATGGCTTGGGGGAGAAGTGAGCCACTTGGGTGAAACTCAAGGGTATGCCCAAGGGTTTAAGTCCTACTGAAATTATTCAAAAACCCAAATTCAAATAAAAAGGCAATCAAAATCAGAAAAGGAAGAGGGGGCAAAAACCAAGCTGTCACAAGAAGGCTGCAGAGTTCTTACTTACCATCCTGCAGTTCATTGTTGTCTTGCATAAAGTGTAAACAAATAGTGTAATTGCCATCTTTGGACCCATTTTACTAACAATCTTTATCAGCTTCCTCACTTGATGCTAGTTCATCGATGTCTCATTGCTCCATATGCAGAAAGGGTCGAATTGCGGATCTTTAATAATGGCATATGTACCTAAAAGCACCAAGTTAATATTAGAAGCTAAGCAGCAATTGCACAATGATGTAGTACAACACTCTTTTATAATATCTTATAACATCCAATATACTCACATATTAGATGAATTAACATCTTATATTATGAGCCGGAAGGAGTTTAGTGCATTCTTACAAATTATCGGTTGATTAACTGCTGTTGTATCCATGGGTTATAGTTAGTTTGAGCTAGTTTGGGCTCAAATATCCCTAAAGTATATCTAAACATGAGGGCTAGTTTGAGCTAGTTGCATCTATAACCCACCCAAAAAAACTATCCAACCCAAGAGGTGCTAATTGGAGCTAGTTCTCCTAGTGCATTTATTGTCAATCTAACCCTGCCATCCAAACAACTCTTTGGATGGAGTTAGTTTAGGGTTAGTCATGAGCTAGAAACTAACTCTAACCTCTAGCTAAGTTGAGTATCCAAATAGTGTTGTGTTGTTGTTGTTGCTGCTACTGCTCTTCTACGTATATCAAGACATCATTAGAACATTAATGTAACACTCTTCCTTGTTGCTATGTAGCCTCAGATATATTACATATGGTCCTAGTTAACCTAACAATAAATGGGCTACAGATATATTCAGTTAAAAGTCCGATTCACCGATTAGTCCCTTATCAGCCCCCGACCTATATGGTACCAGCTACCAATATATTGAACAGTGAGCATATATAAGCCATGGGATGAAACTAACCTCAATGGAAAACAACAGTCATTACCAAAATTGTCCTGTGTAGGTACATCGAGAAGCATGTTAAGCACAACAGGCTAAACATCAACCAAAGTTATCCATGGCAGACAAAATAATCTCCAAAAGATAGCTTCAGTGTGCAGGTTTAAGCACGCTAGTAAAGCAAAACAAGTGGAAAGGTGTGTTAACTGCAACAGGCCTAACATTTAACAAAAAGAAAACATAGTCATTCAAACTGGTATTGTGTCGGTCTAAGTACACTGGCTATTGTTAAAAAAATGGAAAGGCATGTGAACTATAAGATGTAGCAACCAAATGTAGTCATTCATAGTGGTATTGTTGAAACTGGTACTGATGAAATTGAACTGCACAGTTCATACTTGCACATATAGAACATCACGTTGTGAATAACTAGAATAAACAAGGCATACTACGAACAACCAAAGATAGCATTTGAAACTGGACATATGCTAACTACAAACAACCAAACAATGAAAAAACTTTAAAAGAGGCATATGCTAGCTATAATAGGCATAACAACAAGCAAATATATGCATTCCTATCGGTATGTTTAAAATGGATTGATGAAATGTCTTGGACAGTAAATAATTGCACATATAGAGCATCACATTGTGAACAACTGAAATAAACAAGGCATACTGCAAACAACCAGATATAGCAATTAAAACTGGACATATTCTCACTACACTACAAAAGGGACTTGACAAAACAAATCATGGGTTTCCTCACTTGTCACAGATGGGCTCATTCCCGTGGGAAGAGCACGGACCCTGGATGCGCTCCATGTTGTCACGGATGGGCTCCTTCCCCTTGGAAGAGCATGGTTGTAGGGTTCCCTCCCTGATGTCGCAGATGGGCACTTTCCCCTTGGAAGAGCAGATGGGCTCTTTCCCCTTAGAAGAGCCGGAGAGGGTGCCCTCCTCATGGTCGCCGTCGATGAGGTCTGACTTGGAAGCTGTGGATCCCAAGCCAACGTTGCAGAACGTGTCCTTCAGGAATGACAAAAGGGGCTCAATGGCGATGTAGGATGGCAAATTGTTGATAGCGAGCCAGAGGAGATCAATGGCAGGGCCATGGATGAGATCGACGGCGGTTGAACCTGAGGGGTTGGGGTGGGCCACTTAACCTATGACATAGCTCGCCTCAGGCCGTCACTGTCGATGACCTCGATGTCATAGCCGGCGGCCGGGACATGCCCACATACTCTAGCTCGCTGCTTGAGTGTCTGCCTCCAGTAATGGTCGTCAGCTTCCTCGGCGACGTCGGGTGAAGAGACCGCGATACACCTCTTTTGGGCCAGTTGCTCCTCGAGCTCCATGGGAAGCGTAGCCGAGCTTAGGCCGTGATGCTCTGGAGTGGGGGATGGGGATGGGGATCTATGGGAATGGGGCATTTGGCAGGCGTCATCTAAGAAACTCAAGGCGAACTGGGTATGGAGATCGGTGGGTAAGCTGCACGGGCAAACCGGCAGATGCTGATAGTGGCGGGGGGGCCTTGCTAGGGTTTTGAGCGAGGGAGGGTGTGTGTGTGTGTGTGCATGCCCGAGGAGGTTTTGGTGTGTGTGTGTGTGTGGAGGGGGCGGGGGTGTTTGAGGATATGACGCGGGTACTGAAAATTTTACTACGCAGGTGTCAAACGCGGCAGTGAAATGCCGGGGCTATTGAAATGTTTGATGATGGTGCATCACACACGGTCTGGAGATAACAACCATGTTTTATGAAATAGAAAAACCCTCGAGTCGATTAGATATTTTCGAGGGATGCAGGCGGGATTGGGAACAAGAAATAGAACACACGGTCGAAACACAATAACCGTGTGTTATCAAACAGAAAAAAGCTGCAGGCGGGTAGATATTTTTGAGAGGGGAAGCCTCGTGGAGCCCAATGCACACGGTTAGTTTGAGTGAACCGTGTCTGTTGCATCATCCAACTTGTCTAATGTTCATAAATTTGGCAAAAAATGATGCGGGAGAGGGTCAGAACACGAACACACTTGCATGTGGACCAAATTTATGTATGAAAAGGGTGGTTGATTTTCAAATACCAAATGCAACTTCGATGTGGCACCTATCTCGCAAAGTGCATGGTATTTCTTGCCCCCACCCCCCTCGTGTTGGCACGAAGGGAATCCTAAGCTATGAATGCGTGCCTCCTCCTCCCCAACCGAGGTTCACCTAGCAAAGTGCGAAGTAGCTAGCAGCCCCCTCCCTCGTGTCGGCACGAAGGTAATCCTAAGCTATGAATGCATGCCCCCCAACCGAGGTTCACCTAGCAAAGTGCCAAGTAGCTAGCAACCCCCCTCCCTCGTGTCGGCACGGGAATCCTAAGCTATGAATGCATGCCCCCCCTAATCGAGGTTCACCTAGCAAAGTGCGAAGTAGCTAGCAGCCCCCCCTTGTGTCACCATGAAGGGAATCCTAAGCTATGAATGCATGCCCCCCCGACCGAGGTTCACCTAGCAAAGTGCGAAGTATGTAGCAGCCCCCCCCCCCCACACACACTTCCAGTCGGCGGGCCAAAGAGGCATATCTCACTAAGATGGATCGTAAAACAGACCAAGAATAATCTACCTTGGTTGTACAACCTCTCTCTTGTTGTTGGTCAAAGTGATGGCCGTCCATGCGACCCCGGAGATGGGCTAGCTCGCCAATAATCACGCAAGTAGCTAGTCCCCAAAGACAACCACTGCATGCGTGTGGCCCAAACATATGTATGGAGAGGTGTGTTTTTGAGTAAAAATGGAACAAGTTTGATGTGGCACCGTGATTTCGAACTAGATTCCCCACACTAAGTGAGGGTTAGGTTGACGATGCATATGTATGTTACACCACACTTCAAGCCAACGATGGGGATTCATGCATGCATGCGTGCATAGTATATGCCCTCGAACTTAATTAGGTCTGAATCTCACCATGACCTACACTATGAAACATGAACCAAACGAAGAATCTGCCATGGTAACCTACCTTGTTGTCGGTCAAGGTGATCATGGATGTCCAAGCGGGCCCACGAATATATAGGCTTGTCGCCGATAACCACGCGAGGGAGTGTACCGTTCGAAGACAACCACTACATGCATATGTATGGAGGTGATGCATGCATGTTTGAATACCATTTCACAACATTGACGTGGCGCGCGCGTCAAAAATCATACACTAGATCCCCACACAGAGCAAGATCGGTTCATGACGTGTCGTTGTACTAGCCACTTCGACTTGATGGGAGGGATTCATGCGTACACATGCATGTGTGTGTGCTCAAAATGTATCATGCATGTCATCCCAGAGCATGACCTATATATATATATATATATATTGTATTACAAGCAAAAAAATCCCCTCCTAAATCAAATTAACCTCTCTTGTTGTCAGGAAAAAAGTAGTGATGGACTAAGAGGGCCCACAGATGGAAAGAATCGATATCGCTGATAACCGCTTAAGTGGGTGCGAGAGGACAACCACCACCGTTTTTCATGTGGGCCAAACATATATATGTTGAATACCCAAAATTCACAACTTTGATGTGCCACATGCCTCGAAAACCGTAAACCATGCACCCACACAGAGCGAGGTTCATGAAGCTTACTACATATGATGGTCCCCTTCCCCCCTCTTCACCGCATACTATATGCTCCTGCCGTAATATGTAAAACCCAAAAGAATCCTCATCGATGGTGAAATTAATTAACCGCTCCCGATGTAGGTCAAAGTGATGCATGCATGCATCGATGATGGCCTCATGGGCCCACAGATGGAAGAGTCACACGTGAGTGTCCTAGCTAGGATAACCACCGCGTGCATGCATGTGGCCCAAAGAGGTGTTGTGTGATGTTTGAATAGCTAATTTTACAATTTTGATGTGGCATGTGCCTCGGAAACCGAAAAGTCTCGACACTGAGTGAGGTGTGCTTGTTCACAGATGTGTACGTATAGTATATATGCTAGTCCCCTCCCACCTCTTCGACGTGTACTATATACCACCATAACACAAACAAAAAAGATTCAACCTTGCTAGTCAAATTAACCTCACCACCGGCTGTTCGTCAAAGTGATGGACGACGACCTCGCAGGCCCACAGAAAGCATCACACACGAGTATCGAGTGTCGTGTAGGACAACCATCGAATGCATGTGGCCAAAACATGTATGTATGAAAGGGTTGTGTAGCATTTCAAATAACAAATTCATGACTCTGATGTGGCACTGGCCTGCTTAACAAAACGGCCAACCCACACGGTGGCTCACAACTCGTAGTGTACTGCGAGCCACCCGCCACCCCCAAACGCACACACCCACACACACAGCGAATCCACTGCATGTTACATTAATTATCCGGTGAACATATGTTACCAAAGGAGGGGCGTTTTAATTTCAAACAATCACAGAGATCATTAAGACATTTTAGTACATTAATTGATTGATTTTCTACGGGTATAATGTGCAAAAATCAAATTTGAGCTACATGCACATGTCACAGTGCACCTAAATGGATTGCAAAAACACATGTGTCTCACCGGGTGCATGTTTACTCCCCATGCAACAAATTTCAATAATTGAGAATCTTGATTTTTAAATTCTAGTACATCCAAAACTTATTTGAAGTTCATGAAACTTATCGTGTTGTCATATGAACACCAATACAAGGTGGCATTGTACTTTTTTGTCAAATTTGAGACCAGTTTTGATGTAATCTTTATCTAATTACAAGCGGGAGATTATTAATAATTGGGAACCAATATCCCAAACGGATTATTTATTCGAACCATGAGTGTTGGACCAACAATGGATACGTGCTACCTCTTGAGCACTGCGTTGGATTTCCTTGAAGAGGAAAGGATGATGCAGCAAAGTAGCGTAAGTATTTACCTCAACTTTTGAGAACCAAGGTATCAATCCAGTAGGAGGCCACGCGTGAGTCCCTCATACCTGCACAAAACAAATAACTCCTCGCAACCAACGCGATAAGGGGTTGTCAATCCCTTCACGGTCACTTACGAGAGTGAGATATGATAGATATGATAGAATAATATTTTTTGTATTTTTGTGATAAAGATGCAAAGTAAAATAAAAGCAAATTAAAAAGCAAAGGAAATAACTAAGTATTGGAAGATTAATATGATGAAGATAGACCCGAGGGCCATAGGTTTCACTAGCGGCTTCTCTCAAGAGCATAAGTATTTTACGGTGGGTGAACGAATTACTATTGAGCAATTGATATAATTGAGCATAGTTATGAGAATATCTAGGTATGATCATGTATATAGGCATCACGTCCGAGACAAGTAGATCGACTCCTGCCTGCATCTACTACTATTACTCCACTCATCGACCGCTATCCAACATGCATCTAGAGTATTAAGTTCATGAAAATAGAGTAACGCCTTAAGTAAGATGACATGATGTAGAGGGATAAATTCATGCAATATGATAAAAAACCATCTTGTTATCCTTGATGGCAACAATACAATACGTGCCTTGCTGCCCCTACTGTCACTGGGAAAGGACACCGCAAGATTGAACCCAAAGCTAAGCACTTATCCCATTGCAAGAAAGATCAATCTAGTAGGCCAAACCAAACTGATAATTCGAAGAGACTTGCAAAGATAACCAATCATACATAAAAGAATTCAGAGAAGATTCAAATATTGTTCATAGATAATCTTGATCATAAACCCACAATTCATCGGTCTCAACAAACACACCGCAAAAAGAAGATTACATTGAATAGATCTCCACAAGAGAGGGGGAGAACATTGTATTGAGATCCAAAAAGAGAGAAGAAGCCATCTAGCTAATAACTATGGACCCGAAGGTCTGAGGTAAACTACTCACACTTCATCGAAGAGGCTATGGTGTTGATGTAGAAGCCCTCTATGATGGATGCCCCCTCCGGCGGAGCTCCGGAAAAGTCCCCAAGATAGGATCTCGTGGATACAGAAGGTTGCAGCGATGGAATTAGGGTTTTGGCTCCGTATCTGATCATTTGGGGGTACGTAGGTATATATAGGAGGAAGGAGTACGTCGGTGGAGCAACAGGGGGCCCACGAGGGTGGAGGGAGCGCTTGGGGGGTAGGCGCGCCCCTAGCTCGTGGCTTCCTCCTTTATTTCTTGACGTAGGGTCCAAGTCTCCTGGGTCTTGTTCGTTCCAAAAATCACGTTCCCGAAGGTTTCATTCCATTTGGACTCCGTTTGATATTCCTTTTCTTCGAAACCCTAAAATAGGCAAAAAAATAGCAATTATGGGCTGGGCCTTCGGTTAATAGGTTAGTCCCAAAAATAATGTAAAAGTGGATAATAAAGCCCAATAATGTCCAAAACAGTAGATAATATAGCATGGAGCAATCAAAAATTATAGATACATTGGAGACGTATCAAGCATCCCCAAGCTTAATTCCAACTCATCCTCGAGTAGGTAAATGATAAAAAAGATAATTTTTGATGTGAAGTGCTACTTGGCATAATTTTAATGTAATTCTTCTTAATTGTGGTATGAATATTCAGATCTGAAAGATTCAAGATAAAGGTTTAATATTGACATAAAAATAATAATACTTCAAGCATACTAACAAAGCAATCATGTCTTCTCAAAATAACATGGCCAAAGAAATTTATCCCTACAAAATCATATAGTCTGGCTATGCTCTATCTTCACCACACAAAGTATTTAAATCATGCACAACCCCAATGACAAGCCAAGCAATTGTTTCATACTTTTGACATTCTCAAACTTTTTCAATCTTCACGCAATACATGAGCGTGAGCCATGGATATAGCACTATATGTGGAATAGAATGGTGGTTGTGGAGAAGACAAAAAGGGAGAAGATAGTCTCACATCAAGTAGGCGTATCAACGGGCTATGGAGATGCCCATTAATAGATATCAATGTGAGTGAGTAGGGATTTCCATGCAACGGATGCACTAGAGCTATAAGTATATGAAAGCTCAACAAAAGAAACTAAGTGGATGTGCATCCAACTTTCTTGCTCATGAAGACCTAGGGCATTTTGAGGAAGCCCATAATTGGAATATACAAGCCAAGTTATACAATGAAAAATTCCCACTAGTATATCAAAGTGACGAAATGAGAGACTCTCTCTCATGAATATCATGGTGCTACTTTGAAGCACAAGTGTGGTAAAGGATAGTAACATTGTCCCTTCTCTCTTTTTCTCTCATTTTTTATGCCTTTTCTCTTTTTTATGGCCTCTTTTTTTATTTGGGCTTATTTGGCCTCCTTTATTTTATTTTTCATCCGGAGTCTCATCCCAACTTGTGGGGGAATCATAGTCTCCATCATCCTTTCCACACTGAGACAATGCTCTAATAATGATGATCATCACACTTTTATTTTCTTACAACTCAACAATTACAACTCGATACTTAGAACAAAATATGACTCTATATGAATGCCTCCGGCGGTGTACCAGGATATGCAATGAATCAAGAGTGACATGTATGAAAGAATTATGAATGGTGGCTTTGCCACAAATACGATGTCAACTACATGATCATGCTAAGCAATATGACAATGATGGAGTGTGTCATAATAAACGGAACGGTGGAAAGTTGCATGGCAATATATCTCGGAATGGCTATGGAAATGCCATAATAGGTAGGTATGGTGGCTGTTTTGATGAAGGTATATGGTGGGTGTATGATACCGGCGAAAGGTGCGCGGTATTAGAGAGGCTAGCAATGGTGGAAGGAAGAAAACTGCGTATAATCCATGGACTCAACATTAGTCATAAGGAACTCATATACTTATTGCAAAAATCTACAAGTTATCAAAGCAAAGTATTGTGCGCATGCTCCTAGGGGTATAGATTGGTAAGAAAATACCATCGCTCGTCCCCGACCGCCACTCATAAGGAAGACAATCAAAAAATAAATCATGCTCCGACTTCATCACATAACGGTTCACCATACGTGCATGCTACGGGAATCACAAACTTTAACACAAGTATTTCTCAAATTCACAATTACTCAACTAGTACAACTTTAATATCACCATCTTCATATCTCAAAACAATTATCAAGCATCAAACTTCTCATAGCATTCAGCGCACTCATAAGAAATTTTTACTATTCTTGAATTCCAAGCATATTAGGATTATTTAAGAAAATTACCATGCTATTTAAGACTCTCAAAATAATATAAGTGAAGCATGAGAGATCAATAGTTTCTATAAAACAATTCCACCACCGTGCTCTAACAAAATATAAGTGAAGTACTAGAGCAAAACTATATAACTCAAATAATATAAGCGAAGCACATAGAGTATTCTAACAAATTCCAAATCATGTATGGCTCTCTCAAAAGGAGTGTACAGCAAGTATGATTGTAGTAAACTAAAAATAAAAGACTCAAATCATACAAGACGCTCCAAGCAAAACACATATCATGTGGTGAATAAAAATATAGCTCCAAGTAAAGTTACCGATAGAAGTAGACGAAAGAGGGGATGCCTTCCGGGGCATCCTCAAGCTTTGGCTTTTAGGTGTCCTTAGATTATCTTGGGGGTGCCATGGGAACCTCCAAGCTTAGGCTCTTTCCACTCCTTGTTCCATAATCCATCAAATCTTTACCCAAAACTTGAAAACTTCACAACACAAAACTTAAAAGTAGAAAATCTCGTGAGCTCCGTTAGCGAAAGAAAACAAAAGACCACTTCAAGGTACTGTAATGAAATCATTATTTATTTATATTGGTGTTAAACATACTGTATTCCAACTTCTCTATGGTTTATAAACTATTTTAATAGCCATAGATTCATCAAAATAAGCAAACAACACACGAAAAACAGACTTGTCAAAAACAGAACAGTCTGTAGTAATCTGTAGCTAGCGCAAGATCTGGAACCCCAAAAATTCTGAAGTAAATTTCTGGACGTGAGGAATTTATCTATTAATCATATTCAAAAAGAATTAACTAAATAGAACTTTCCAAATAAAAATGGCAGCAGTTCTTGTGAGCACTAAAGTTTCTGTTTTTTACAGCAAGATATCAAGACTTTCCCCAAGTCTTCCCAATGGTTCTACTTGGCACAAACACTAATTAAACACAAAAAACACAACCAAAACATAGGCTAGGTAAATTATTTATTACTAAACAGGATCAAAAAGCAAGGAATAAAAATAAAATTGGGTTGCCTCCCAACAAGCGCTATCGTTTAGCGCCCCTTGCTAGGCATAAAAAGCAAGGATAGATCTAGGTATTGCCATCTTTGGTAGGCAATCCATAAGCGGCTCTCATAATAGATTCATAAGGTAATTTAATTTTCTTTCTAGGAAAGTGTTCCATGCCTTTCCTTAACAGAAATTGGAATCTAATATTTCCTTCCTTCATATCAATAATTGCACCAATCGTTCTAAGGAAAGGTCCACCAAGAATAATAGGACATGAAGGATTGTAATCTATGTCAAGAATGATAAAATCTACGGGCACATAATTCCTATTTGCAACAATAAGAACATCATTAATTCTTCCATAGGTTTCTTAATAGTGGAATCTGCAAGGTGCAAGTTTAGAGAGCAATCATCAAAATCACGGAAACCTAACAAATCACACAAAGTCTTTGGAATCATGGAAACACTAGCACCCAAATCAAACAAAGCATAGCATTCATGATCTTTAATTTTAATTTTAATTGTTGGTTCCCACTCATCATAAAGTTTTCTGGGGACGGAAACTTCCAACTCAAGTTTTTCTTCATAAGATTGCATCAAGGCATCAACGATATGTTTAGTAAACGCTTTATTTTGACTATAAGCATGAGGAGAATTTAGCACGGATTGCAACAAGGAAATACAATCAATCAAAGAGCAATTTTCATAATTAAATTCCTTGAAATCCAAAATAGTGGGTTTAGCAACATCTAGGGTTTTAATTTCTTCAATCCCACTTTCGTCAAATTTAGCATCAAGATCTAAAAACTCTGAATTTTTGGAACGCCTTCTAGGTAAAGGTGGATCATATTCAGTCCCATCATTATCAAGATTCATATCGCAAAACAAAGATTTAATAGGGGACACATCAATAACTTTTAGATCTTCATCTTTATTTTCATAGAAATCTGGTTTAGCGGCCATCCTATTAACTAAGGTAGCCTGCTTATCCGAAATTTCAGCAGTCAATTTCTCAAGACGAGCAATTTGGGATCTTAAACCGTAAAATTCTTTAGACATATCATCGAGCTCTTTATTCATAAAACTCATAAAACTTTTCTGTTCCTTAAGCTCGTTTCTGAAGAAATTATTATGCTCCAATTGCAAAACCATAAAACTCCTGACATTGCTTTCGATCTCTTCTAATCTTTTAAGGTGAAGATCACCAAATCTAGGTAGAGCCATTGTGACAAACAAGCAATCTAACACACAAGCAAACAAAAGCAAGCAGGCAAAAAGAGGCAAATAGAGAAAGAGAGGGAGGATAGAGAGAGAGAGAGAGGGTGAATAAAACGACAAGGGTGAAGTGGGGCAGAGGAAAACGAGAGGCAAATGGCAAATAATGTAATGCGAGAGATAAGGGTTGTGACGGGTACTTGGTATGTTGACTTTTGCGTAGACTCCCCGGCAACGGCACCAGAAATTCTTCTTGCTACCTCTTGAGCACTGCGTTGGATTTCCTTGAAGAGGAAAGGATGTTGCAGCAAAGTAGCATAAGTATTTCCCTCAGTTTTTGAGCACCAAGGTATCAACCCAATAGGAGGCTACGCGTGAGTCCCTCATACCTGCACAAAACAAATAACTCCTAGCAACTAATGCGATAAGGGGTGGTCAATCCCTTCACAGTCACTTACAAGAGAGAGATCTGATAGATATGATAGAATAATATTTTGGTATTTTTGTGATAAAGATGCAAAGTAAAATAAAAGCAAAGTAAAAAAGCAAAGGAAATAACTAAGTATTGGAATATTAATATGATGAAGATAGACCCGGGGGCCATAGGTTTCACTAGTGGCTTCTCTCAAGAGCATAAGTATTTTACGATGGGTGAACGAATTACTGTTGAGCAATTGACAGAATTGAGCATAGTTATGAGAATATCTAGGTATGATCATGTATATAGGCATCACGTCCGAGACAAGTAGACCTACTCCTGCCTACATCTACTACTATTACTCCACTCATCGACCACTATCCAGCATGCATCTAGAGTATTAAGTTCATGAAAACAGAGTAACGCCTTAAGCAAGATGACATGATGTAGAGGGATAAATTCATGCAATATGATTAAAAAACCATCTTGTTATCCTCGATGGCAACAATACAATATGTGCCTTGTTGCCCCTACTGTCACTGGGAAAGGACACCGCAAGATTGAACCCAAAGCTAAGCACTTCTCCCATTGCAAGAAAGATCAATCTAGTAGGCCAAACCAAACTGATAATTCGAAGAGACTTGCAAAGATAACCAATCATACATAAAAGAATTCAGAGAAGATTCAAATATTCTTCATAGATAGTCTTGACCATAAACCCACAATTCATCGGTCTCAACAAACACACCGCAAAAAGAAGATTACATCGAATAGATCTCCACAAGAGAGGGGGAAAACATTGTATTGAGATCCAAAAAGAGAGAGAAGCCATCTAGCTAATAACTATGGACCCGAAGGTCTGAGGTAAACTACTCACACTTCATCGGAGAGGCTATGGTGTTGGTGTAGAAGCCCTCCGTGATGGATGCCCCCTCCGGCGGAGTTTCGAAACAGGCCCCAAGATGGGATCTCATGGATACAGAAGGTTGCGGTGGTGGAATTAGGGTTTTGGCTCCGTATCTGATCGTTTGGGGGTATGTAGGTATATATAGGAGGAAGGAGTACGTCGGTGGAGCAACATGGGGGCCCACAAGGGTGGAGGGCGCGCCTGGGGGGGTAGGCATGCCCCTACCTCGTGGCTTCCTCCTTTATTTCTTGACGTAGGGTCCAAGTCTCCTGGGTCTTGTTCATTCCAAAAATCACGTTCCCGAAGGTTTCATTCCGTTTGGACTCCATTTGATATTCCTTTTCTTCGAAACCCTAAAATAGGCAAAAAAACAGCAATTCTGGGCTGGGCCTCCGGTTAATAGGTTAGTCCCAAAAATAATATAAAAGTGGTAATAAATCCCAATAATGTCCAAAACAGTAGATAATATAGCATGGATCAATCAAAATTTATAGATACGTTGGAGACATATCAATACGTGTCATGCTTCGATTAAGCAATAAAGCGGTAGCATTAATCGTCCAAATAAAAAAATAATATACGTGCTGCCGCATGACCTGTGTGCCGTGCGAGCAGGCGTGAGTTGACGGGATGCATGCGAGCAGTCCGCCGCGCAGGCAGACCGGGAGGCATGCGTGCAGGTGTGTGATTGACGGATGAGTGCTCGCTACACCGCAGTGTCATCGGGAGGCGTGCGAGTAGCTGTGTGAAACTTTGGTAGGCATGCCAGTAGTCCGGTACGCAGACTCACCGGGAGGCGAGCCATC
Source organism: Triticum aestivum (assembly GCF_018294505.1). Taxonomy (NCBI): domain Eukaryota; kingdom Viridiplantae; phylum Streptophyta; class Magnoliopsida; order Poales; family Poaceae; genus Triticum; species Triticum aestivum. The sequence goes on from NC_057809.1 coordinate 150,888,873, forward strand.
GGTTTGATGCCGCCCTCCTCTCTCCCACAACTCCCACTACTCCGTATTAATGGTGCGCCCGAGCGGCCGTACCCCCATCCTCGCCACACACACAATCCTCTCTCTCTCTGCTTGCATCCTTGATGCCGCTCTCAGTCTTCAAAGCCGTCAATGTATGAAGATGCCGCTGAAACACCCCATCGGAGGGAGTGGCGACGCCGGGGCTGCTAAAGCACCGGAGCACGGCGTGGAGATGGAGGCAGAGGTTGCCGTCACTGTTTATCGCTGCACCCTGACGTCATCGACGGCATCGAGCTTCCACAGCCGGAGGCGGAGTTCCACACCGACTCTGGTGACGACCCCGGTGATGACTCCAACGACCACTCCGGTGACGACTCAGACGACGATAGACAGCTGGTTAGTCATCTATACACATTTATGTGTCAAATAGATCATAGGGTTTCTCTGGTTACTCCTGCCTCCCCCTTTTTTGGAATAGAAATCCTATGGTTATGTTCTCCCAATCAATGAAATCTGAGTAAGTTTCTTTAGATCAGTGTAGTGTATTGATTGTTTGAATGGTACAAGTGATAAGTGATTAGTTGTTTCATCTGTGCAAATGATTTCTGCTAGTAATCCGACTAGGGTTAGTGTTCGTGCTAATAATTCCTAGCTAGGACTTGACAATTGATTTTGAATGACCTACATATGTTTGTGCCATTATTTTCTTCAAGATTGGTCTGTACATAGACGACCGTGCTTAAAAATTGAACCATAATCTCTGTATATGTATAAATAAATAGCCATAAATTCCTAATCCTACTTCACAACATGTAACCATTGATTTGATGCCAAATTTGTTTTACTATTTGTATAGGTGTTGTCTAACGATGTGGACAGCGAGGATGAAGATGGCTAGAGGAGGTACAAGAGGCAAATCCCGAGGGAGCTTTATTCGGGAATGCATAACAGGCGTATTAGGACCTGGAACGGCGGCTATGGATGCCCATTTTGCAACCAGAAGCTTCATGACGCGTATCTAAGTGTTGTGGCACATGCAAGAGGACAGGTCGTTGGCTCCTTCAAGCAGAAGTATTCTCGCAGGGTGACACACGACACGTAAGCTGAGTACCTGGAGAAGCTTCAGGATCGTGCCGACCGCATGTGAGATGAGATGTGGGATGGATCGAACTATGTACGCTTGAGTATGCTTAATGCGGTTGAACTATATACTTATGGTTGAACTATGCTTATGTATGTTTATGCTTATTATCTATGTCTAAGTATGTTTAATCTATGTTTACTTATGTCTAACCATGGGATATGGATGCAATCAGTTCGGTTGATGGAATCTACCTCCATCTTGGTTTATTGGTCCCCTTTGTAATTTGTGTTAAAATTTGACCAAAAGTTTAACTAACAAAATGTTAGTGTAGGTCAGCAAAAATCATATCGTTGGATGGGTATTTGAGCATAGTGTTCAATGATATAATTGTTGGTGACATGCATAAACATTTCTTAGTTAAATATTTGGTCAAAATTTGGTAAAAATTACAAAGGGGGTCAATAAATCAGGATGGAGGTAGTACGTCAATCACACACGGTTCTCAAAATTGGAACCGTGTGCAATGACTTTCATTTTGCCTGTTGCGTCAATCACACATGGTTGCTCTAGCAAACCATCGCCTCCAAAATTCTTTGTGCGACAGAAAACCCTACCACCCAATTCAAAAAAGAAAAGAAAAACCCTCGCCATTCCCACGTCACAAAAACCCTCAGCCTGCTCGCCACCCACTCTGGTCCCCAATCACACCCGCACAAGCTCCTCCGCGTCTATGCATGGCACCGCCTATCGCGACAGTAAACACTTAGCTCGCCGCCTGCCGCCGCTGCTAGGCTGCCGGCAAAGCCCACCACATTTCGCCACTTCCGCTTGCCGCCGCCTATCGCCATCGACTTTCTCGACGCTGCTCGCGGTCGACCCAGCTTCGCTCGGTTGGGGAATCTGCCGTACTGAGGGTTCTTTCTCATGGACAACAAGGTAACTAATTTAATGAGTATCTCATCTCTTATCCCAGTTCATCTACCTCCTTTAATCACCCGACCGAAATCTCCGTGAATTCATTTTTATTCGAGCTGATTTGAGGGATTTCTTCCGTTCATAGAGTGTACAGTGCGTGAACACATCAGGACCTTGCGGCCTCCGCCAGACATTCCATCTCACTGTACCAGATGACTTGAGGATGCACGCGGTATGTTCAATCTCACTCTAAATCGGCTGGCATGGCCTACTTTCCTGAACATATTCTAAATATTACTATATTTGGATAAAAGGTGCCACATGCACCATATACATCAAAGGGGATTTTTCCCCTCTTCTTTCTATATTAGGCAAATTAATGATGTATTGTTCTTTCGATTAGTCTCATATTTTCATGACATCATGTTTATCCTATCTGTTTAATTATAAATTTTTGTCCTTTGATTTTGACTGTTGTACAGTTCTTTCAATTTGGGCCCATATTTGCATGTTACCATATTTTCTTTAACAATCCTACCATTTTCTGCAGCGCGTCCCTTGCTATGCAACAGAATCAGTAGTGCAAAATCTTTCCCTTTACATAAATCAAGACTGCAGGGATGTCATATTGCACACAAACCATGGATTTACAATCATTGCTACTGTAAGACTTGATGAACATGGTGACTCCTATTTTGGCACTGGCTTTTGGAAAGAAATTTCTAAGTTTTATGAACTGAAAGTTGGCACTATAATTGCACTGCACATAAAAGGGCCTGGTCATGAGATATATGGTAACTTCTCCGATGATATCATCCGTCCAGACTTTGTTCGAAGTAAGTTTTCTTTTCAACTATCTGCATGTTGGCTTACCCAGCAATATCAAATGAATTGTGTAGTATTTAAGCAACCAACTGTTATTCCCTTTTCTTACTATATTCCTACCTAATAACTTCTAGTTACCAATACACTTTTTATTGCCCTAATTTAACTAAATATTCCCTGTACTCCCATTTCTATTAAAAAGCACCGCTGACAAGGAGACTCCGGAGGTGGAGAACGGGGCTGCCAACAAGCAGAGGCGAGCTAGAACCGCAAGCGACTCCAGCAGGCCTAGACTTCATCAGCAGCCTCCCTGATGATATGTTGACAGTCATCATCTCCCTCCTCCTAATCAAACATGGGGCGTGGATGTAACACCCACGATGCGGCTATATCTCCCACGTGTCGGAGCACGACTTAGAGGCATAACCGCATTGTAGGCATATCGCAAGAGGGGTAATCTTTACACATCCCATGTACTGAATAAGAAAGAGGTACAGAGTTGGCTTACAATCGCCACTTCACACAATACATAAATATAGCATTACATCATCCAGATACAATCAAGGTCCGACTACGGAACCAAAATAAAGACAACCCCAAATGCATAAGATCCCCGATCACCCCAACTGGGCTCCACTACTGACCGACTGGAAAGGAAACGTAGTAACGTCCTGAGTCCTCGTCGAACTCCCACTTCAGTTCAGTCGCATCCCCTAGAATGGTATCATCGGCACCTGCATCTGGTTTTGGACGTAATATGTGAGTCACGGGGACTCAGCAATCTCACACCCTCGCGATCAAGACTATTTAAGCTTATGGGTAGGGAAAGGTAGTGAGGTGGAGCTGCAACAAGCACTAGCATATATGGTGGCTAACTTACGCAAATGAGAGCGAGAAGAGAAGGCAAGGCACGGTCGAGAAGCTACAAAGATCAAGAAGTAATCCTACAACTACTTACGTTCAAGCATAACACGAGATCGTGTTCTCTTCCCGGACTCCGCCGAAAAGAGACCATCACGGCTACACACGCTGTTGATCCATTTTAGTTAAGTTAAGTGTCAAGTTCTCTACAACCGGATATTAACAAATTCTCATCTGCCCATAACCGCGGGCACGGATTTCGAAAGTTCAAAACCCTGCAGGGGTGTCCCAACTTAGCCCATCACAAGCTCTCACGATCAACGAAGAATATTCCTTCTCCCAGGATGACCCGATCAGACTCGGAATCCCGGTTACAAGACATTTCGACAATGGTAAAACAAGACCAGCAAAGCCGCTGGATGTGCCGACAAATCCCGATAGGAGTCGCACGTATCTCGTTCTCAGGGCACATCGGATGAACACTACGTACAACTAAAGGCAACCCTCAAGTTTCCTCGAGGTGGCGCTGCAAGTGGCTCTGTTTTGGACCAACACTCAGAGGAGCACTGGCCCCGGGGTTTAAAATAAAGATGACCCTTGAGTCCGCGGAACCCAAGGGAAAAAGGCTTAGGTGGAAAATGGTAAAACCAAGGTTGGGCCTTGCTGGAGGAGTTTTATTCAAGGCGAACTGTCAAGGGGTTCCCGTTATAACCCAACCGCGTAAGGAACACAAAATCAAGGAACATAACACCTGTATGACGGAAACTAGGGCGACAAGAGTGGAACAAAACACCAGGCATAAGGCTGAGCCTTCCACCCTTTACCAAGTATATAGATGCATTAAAGTAAACAAGATATAATAATGATATCCCAACAATAATCATGTTCCAACAAGGAACAAACTCCAATCTTCACCTGCAACTAGCAACGCTATAAGAGGGGCTGAGCAAAGCGGTAACATAGCCAAACAACGGTTTGCTAGGACAAGGTGGGTTAGAGGTTTGACATGGCAATATGGGAGGCATGATAAAGCATGTGGTAGGTATCGCGACATAGGCATAGAAATAGAGCGAGCAACTAGCAAGCAAAGATAGAAGTGATTTTGAGGGTATGGTCATCTTGCCTGCAAAGTTCTCTGAGTTGACGTAAGCCTGATCCTCGTAAGCGTACTCAACGGGTTTCTAGATCACGTACTCGTCTCCCAGCTCTACCCAAGGCAAGAACACAAGCAAAGGCAAACATAATCAACCACGGTGCAATGCGCAAGCAACATGATGCAAAACATGGCATGATATGCAGGATGTAATATGCAATGCATATCCGTGCTCCAGAAGGGAAATATTGAACCAGGCCTCAACTTGGCAAACCAAGTGTGCCGCTGGAAAGAGGAGTTGATTTCGGTCGAATTCGACATAAAGATTACCGGAAAATCGGATGCACGGTTTGCAAATGGCAAGCAAAACAATAATGGCACGATCCTGCGATTAACAGCACGATGCCATCTAAAATGCAACAAGAAACTAAGCTACTGCACTCTAACATAGCAACAAAGCACATGGCAGTGATCTACTCAAGTTGCTTGACAAAAGATGAACACTGAGCTACGGATAAATCACACAATAGCAGGTTCAAACAAGCATGGCAAAAGTGCAAAAGATAACAACATCACAGACTTGGTGAAAATAACAACATGCCAGGAATTAACATTAGGAAGCAATGTTTAGAGCAAGATAACAACATGCTATAGGATCAGGATATAGCAAAGGAAGGCATGGCATGAAAGTAATCAAAGCATATAACAAAAGTCCCTTACTGACGATAAGCCAAAAGGGATCATAAAATATGATGGCACCCATGTAAACATAGCAAGTTTCCTTAACAGATTCAGACTTAGCAGAAAACTGGACATGGCAAAACAGTGTTACGTAGGCATGTTTGCAAGCTCGATGCACTCACCACAAGGCATTGCATTACAAACTAAGCATACACCCAGCAAGAAGACATGTTCAAGAAGCTAACCATGGCAAGAACCGTCTCATAGCATGCAAGGATCAACTACAACAACCTTGGCAAAATTGAATAACATGTAAACAATTTGCCAGGAATATTTTATAGCAAAAGTAGAGCAAAGATTGAGTCATGCTAGGGTACTCCATAATTGCAAACAAAGAAATGGATGGATTTAACATAACAATATCTCAAAATCGTCCTTACTGAACATGCTCAAAAGAGGCATGGATCACTCTGTAGCAACATGAATACATGGCATAAAAATAACATCAGGGAAATGACTTAGAAGAATTCTAAGTCCCTGAAATCAGCAACATCACGAGGGCTACTTTGCATGCTTGTGCTAGTCACCACATTGATCCCAAAAATATATGGCATACTCCCCTATAAATATGGCATGTCATATCCCAAAACACATGTAGGGCTCAAGTTCATAGGAGGCACACATTAATCATGGCAAAAATGACAAAAGCTCATAATCTGTTAAGAAACAGAAACTAACATTTTGAAGCACTCTTGAAACAGCATTTTAGGTATCAAGATGGACTCAAACAAGCATGGTGCAATGGAATGAAATGAAGAGGACATTCTAACGAACAAATCGATATATGGCACGCTCAAAACGGAGCTATATGCAACAAGTTATGGCACGTCGAACAGGGGCTAAAAATATAACAAAAAAATACTTAGACGAAAATCGGGGTCAACCTTCCCAACTGGATCTAGGGTTCCGGGGCACAGGGTTCGAAGTTCGCCGGAGCAGCTGGCCGGAGTTGGAGGTCCTGTGGCCGGAGAGATGCGGGGCTCGTCGGAGAGCACGGGTCTAGGCGCCGGCGAGGAGGAGCAGAGCGGCAGAGACGGCGGCGGCTCTCTCGGTGGCGGAGCAGTGGGTGCCGACGAGCTCCCGTCACGGTGGGCGTGGCCGGCTCCGGTGGCGGCGGGTGGCACGGAGGAGCAGGACGGTGGGGATGGCTTTCGGGCGCGCGGGGATGACGCGGGAGGTGGCGGCGCACGCAGCCCGGGCCGGGAGGGCCGGCGATGGGCCTGAGTGGGCCTGGCGGTGGGGCGGCGGCCAGGGACAGGTCGCGCGCCTTTGTTGGCTGCGGGCGGCGGCGGTAGATGTGTCCGGCGCTGGCGGACACGTCCGGCGGCGGAGAGGGAGCGGGGCTAGGGTTTCATCTGAGATTTTGAACGGGGAAGACCTATTTATACATAGAAGGAGCTAGGAGAGTCCAAATGGAGTGTTGTTTTCGGCCACGTGATCGTGATCGAACGACCGAGAGGATGGAGGGGGTTTAGATGGGTTTTGGGACACTTTGGAGGGGTGTTGGGCTGCAACACACATGAGGCCTTTACGGTTCCTCGGTTAACCGTTGGAGTATCAAACGAACTCCAAATGACACGAAACTTGACAGGCGGTCTACCGGTAGTGTACCAAGGCCGCTTGGCAAGTCTCAGTCCAATCCTAGAACGTTTAACACTCGCACACGAAAACAGGCAAAAGGGGACACCGGAGGACATAGGAGTGCCAGATCGCAAAACGGACAACGGGGAAAATGCTCGGATGCATGAGACGAACACATATGCAAATGCGATGCACATGATGACATGATATGAGATGCATGACATGGACAAAATGCAAAACAAAGACAAAACCCAACCACGGCGGAATATCATAACTTAGAGCTGAAAATGGCAAGAGTTGGAATACAAATATGGCAAGTTACATACGGGGCATTACAACACTCCACCACTACGAAAGGATCTCGTCTCGAGATCTAGAACTGGAGAAACTCCGGATATTCGGAACCGAGGTGGTCCTCACGTTCCCAGGTGGCTTCACGGTTGGAATGATGTGACCACTCCACTTTCAGGAATTTGATAGACTTGTTGCGAATCTTGCACTCAGTTTCTTCAAGAATAGCAACGGGATGCTCATGATAAGACAGGTCTTCTTGGAGATCAATCTCTTCAAAGTTGATGGTGCGGTCAGGAGTCTTGAAACACTTGTGAAGCTGAGACACGTGAAACACGTCGTGCACATTTGCAAAGTTGGATGGAAGCTCAAGTTGATAGGCGAGATCGCCTCTTTTGCCAATGATCTTGAAAGGACCCACGTATCTAGGGGCAAGCTTCCCTTTGATACCGAAGCGACGAGTACCTTTCATTGGAGAGACGCGGAGGTAGACATGGTCTCCGATATCGAAAGCCAAGTCATGATGCTTGCTATCATAGTAACTCTTCTAGCGCGATTGCTCGGCTTTGAGATTTTCACGAATGACTTTGCACATTTCTTCAGCCTCTATGATCAAGTCATTTCCAAGAAGTTGGCGTTCTCTAGTCTCTAACCGATTAAGAGGAGTACGACACTTTCTGCCATAGAGAATCTCGAATGGGGCCTTGCCGAACTCGCTTGGAAGTTGTTGTTGTAGGAGAACTCGGCATATGGAAGACAATCTTCCCACTTCATACTGAAAGAAATGACACAAGCCCTGAGCATATCTCCAAGAATTTGATTTACTTGCTCGACTTGTCCACTAGTTTGAGGATGAAAGGTTGTGCTGAAGCGAATGTTGGTGCCCATGGCCATCTGAAAGGAATCCCAGAACTTAGAAGTAAAGATGCTTCCACGATCTGAAGATATCAACTGTGGAATGTCGTGCAAAGAGACAATCCTGGAGGTGTATAGCTCTGCCAACTGAGCTGCTGTGATAGATTCTTTGATAGGAAGAAAATGAGCCACTTCAGTGAGCTTGTCGATGACAACAAAGATAGCATCATTGCCACGCTTGGACTTGGGAAATCCAGTCATGAAGTCCATCTCAATATGGTCAAACTTTCATTCTGGAATGGCAAGAGGTTGGAGGAGACCAGCTGGCCGTTGGTGTTCTGCTTTCACTCTTCTGCAAACATCACATTCATTCACGAACTGAGCAATCTCGCGCTTCATTCGAGTCCACCAATACGACTGCTTGACGTCATGGTACATCTTTGTACTTATAGGATGAATAGATAGGGGTGAATTGTGAGCCTCGTTCATGATGAGTTTACGAAGGTCACCTTTAGGAACAACAATTCGATCCTTGAAGAATAGAGTATCTTTGTCATCAAGGCGATAGCACTTGTACTTGGGTTGGCTCTTGGCAATCCCAATCTTCACCTTCTTCACCATTGCATCAAGAAGTTGAGCCTCAGAATCTGATCTTCCAAAGTAGGAGAGACTTGGAGGTTGGCAAGGAATCCTTGAGGAACAACTTGGAGATTAAGTTTGCGGAAAGCTTCACAAAGATCCGGTTGGAAGGGCTTGAGAATCAAACTATTGCAGTAAGCCTTCCTGCTCAAAGCATCAGCAATGACATTGGCCTTGCCTGGAGTATATTCAATACTCGGATTATACTCTTGAATCATTTTGACCCAATGAGTCTGCCTGAGGTTGAGGTTGGGCTGAGTGAAGATGTACTTGAGACTCTTATGATCAGTGAAGATGTCCACTTTTATTCCCAACAAGAGATGTCTCCATGTTAAAAGAGCATGGAAAACTGCCGCCAACTCGAGGTCATGAGTGGGGTAGTTCTTTTCGTTGGGCTTCAACTAGCAAGAGGTATAGGCCACAACTTTCTTCTCTTGCATTAACACAGCACCGAGACCTTGTAGGGAAGCATCACAGAAAACCTCGAATGGTTTGGATTCATCGGGAGGAGTCAGAGCTAGAGTTGTGACTAACTTCTCTTTGAGGGTGTTGAAAGCGATGTCACATTCAGGCATCCAGACATACTTCACATGCTTCTGGAGAAGGTTGGAAAAAGGCTTCACGATTATAGAGAAATTCTCAACGAATCTTCAACAATAGCTTGCGAGCCCAAGAAAGCTGCGGAGTTGCTTCACATTCTGAGGCGGTTCCCAATTCACAATTGCAGACACCTTCTCAGTATTAACAGCTATGCCCTTGGCGGAGATGATACGCCCAAGGTAGAGAACCTCATCGAGCCAAAACTCGCACTTTGAAAACTTCGCATAGAACTGATGTTCTCTGAGTTTGTCCAACACCAATCTCAAGTGCTTGGCATGTTCCTCCTTGTTCTTGGAAAAGACCAAAATGTCATCGAGATAGACCAAGACGAAGTCATTTGTGTAGGGGTTGAAGATGAAGTTCATCATGCGAGAGAACGTTAGAGGAGCATTGACAAGGCCGAAAGACATGACAGTGTATTCATAAGAACCATAGCTTGTTCTGAATGCTGTCTTGGGGATATCTTGTTCACGAATGCGAATCTCATGATAGCCCATACGGAGGTCAAGCTTGGACAATACTTGAGCACCTTTGAGTTGTTCGAAAAGCTCGTTGATGTTGGGAAGTGGGTACTTGTTCTTTATGGTCTTCTTGTTCAATGGACGGTAGTCAACACAAAGTTGGTCTGTGCCATCCTTCTTCTTGACAAAAAGAACACCACAACCCGATGGAGAATAACTTGGTATGATGAGACCCATACGCTCTTGTATATCGAGTTGTTTCTTCAGCTCCTTCAACTCTTCTGGTCCAAGCTTGTAAGGACGTTTGCAAACAGGTTCTGTGCCAGGCTCAAGATCGATGACGAATTCAACTGGCCGGTGAGGAGGCATTCCTGGAAGCTCTTCTGGAAAGACGTCTTGATATTCACAAACGACTGGAATCTGAGAGATGGGATTCAACTCGCCCTTCTCGTTGAGAGAAAATAGTTGAATGGTATCATCACGAGCGGCAAAGATGATCACATCCTCAGACGAGTGTGTCAATTGAATCTGCCTGGCAGCACAATCAAGCTGAGCCTTGTGCTTAGAAAGCTAGTCCATACCGAGAATTAGATCAATATCCGAGTCACCAAGAACAATTGGAGAGGACAGAAACTTATCGTCACCCATCTTGATAGAAACATCCGGGACGCAATTGTTAGATGTCATTTGCTTGCCCGGGGACACAATCTTCAACGGGAAAGGAATATTTTCGGTCACAAACTCATGCTTGGCAACAAAAGGTCTTGAAATGAAAGAAAGCGATGCACCAGTATCAAAAAGAACTTTTGTAGGAATATCGTTAATAGGAAGGTTACACATGATCACTTCTGAAGAGTCCTCTGCCTGAGCTACATTCAGCATGTTGACCTTTGCAAACTTAGGATTATGCTTGACCACTGCATTGCTGGTAGATCTCACAAGAGGAGGAGGCAGAAGACGCCTCTGGTTGAAGCATTTGTTTGCATAGTGACCCTTATGCTGACACTTGTTGCACGTAACCTCTGAGAGCGACCGGTGATACGGAGCACTTGACCTTGGAGCATGAGATGAAGCTTTGTTCTGAAAGCCTGGGTTGGGTGGGTGGGAAGATCCATTGCCACCTTTACTCTTCTGCTGATACGGCTGACGGAACGGAGGAGGAGGCAACTAGTACTTTTGCTGCTTAGCTGCCACTTGAGTTGAAGAAGAAGAAGGAGTTGCATCCCTAACTCTCTTCTTAGATGCATCGCACTTGATCTGAGTAGCCTCTTGCTTTAATGCCATGTTGTAGAACTCATCATACTTTTTCGGCTCAAAAAGCACAAGAGCTAGTTGCAGATCTTCTCTGAGGCCACCTCTGAACTGATAAATCATGCTCTTCTCTTCAGGGACGTCTTGCTTGCCGAAGCGAGCGAGCCTCTCGAACAGGATGTTGTATTTGTAAACAGACAAGCTGCCTTGCTTCAGATTGCGGAACTCCTCACGCTTACTCTCAACAACACTCTAAGGAATGTGGTGAGCTTTGAAGTCTTGGCGGAAATCATCCCAGGTAATCACACGACCTCCTCTGGAATCTTTGTATTGTTGATACCACTCAGCAGCTTGGTCTTTGAGTTGGAACGAAGCAAACTTGACAAAGTCCTCAGGCCTGACATTGCTACACTCAAAATGTTTGCAGATATCCATGAGCCAATCGTCACCGTCTGTGGCCTCGACACAGTTACTGAAAGACTTCGGTTGGTTTGTGAGGAACTGGTTGAGGGTAGCAAACTGAGTTTGACTGTTGCCATGGCCTTGATTTCCTTGGTTGCGCTCTTGCAAGAGTTGCATAATCAGCTGCGTGTTGGCATTGGTAGCAGCCATCACAGCTTGCCATGCCTCCGGAGGTGGAGGTGGTGGCAGAGGTTTCGGATTCTGACGCGTTGGAGGAGGCATCCTAAAGAGGGTGACATCCGTTAGCATCTTGAAAGACATATATTCAAGCTGAATCAAATGGATCGAAATTGCAACATATACCCTTAACATTCGAACAAGAATGAACGAATGAATTCCAAATTAAATGATCACACTTCCATAAATTGAGAAGCCACTTAGATAGAGGTAGATGAATAAAACAACAAGGTATGGACATGAACAAATAATTGGTAAGGATTACCCAATCAAAAACCAACTATCTGCAGAGAAATACTAGAGCTACATGAATTCCCACCTATCAAACTCCTGAAACTTTCCGGTTATACAATTAGGTGTTGGGGATACAGCGGAAGCATAATATCTCACCCAAAACTAGCAAATCCTACATCCAGCTGTATCCATCCTTCAACACATAACCAAGAAACCTTCGGAAATCATTTACCTCAACCTTCGAAAAGCATCCGTTATACGAGTTATGGCAATACTCCCGAACTCCCGCCCCAGTACTAGGTGGCGTCGAGGTTATCTCACCAACAACTGCATAAAAGAGATTTTCGATGTCGGCGAACTCAGGTATTCCAGAACTGTAACGATAAAATTGTGACGACAACACCTCGGAGCTCAACTCCCCGGGACACTGCCACAACCCCTAAATGTCAGGAGGCACCAAGAACAATGTTCTTGTCACAAAACGATCGGAACGATTCCAAGATACCCGCGTGATCCTAGAAAAAAAAATTAGTGAAATTTGAGAAGAGAAGAGTCAAAACTCTATGTCAGGATGCCTCACCAGAGCGACGAAGGGACTAAGGAGTAAAAAGAATCCTACTCTCCGATATATATAATCCTAAAAGACTCAAAACATTTTTCTAGACTCAACAACGCCAGCGATTCGATCAAGCAGGGGGCTCCAAAGTCGGGGAAGGCTCTGATTACCAACTTGTAACACCCACGATGCGGCTATATCTCCCACGTGTTGGAGCATGACTTAGAGGCATAACCGCATTGTAGGCATGTCGCAAGAGGGGTAATCTTTACACATCCCATGTACTGAATAAGAAAGAGGTACAGAGTTGGCTTACACTCGCCACTTCACACAATACATAAAAATAGCATTACATCATCGAAATACAATCAAGGTCCGACTACGGAACCAAAATAAAGACAACCCCAAATGCATAAGATCCCCGATCGCTCCAACTGGGCTCCACTACTGATCGTCTGGAAAGGAAACGTAGTAACGTCCTGAGTCCTCATCGAACTCCCACTTCAGTTCAGTCGCATCCCCTGGAATGGTATCATCGGCACCTACATCTGGTTTTGGAAGTAATCTGTGAGTCATAGGGACTCAGCAATCTCACACCCTCGCGATCAAGACTATTTAAGCTTATGGATAGGGAAAGGTAGTGAGGTGGAGCTGCAGCAAGCACTAGCATATATGGTGGCTAACTTACGCAAATGAGAGCGAGAAGAGAAGGCAAGGCGCGGTCGAGAAGCTACAAAGATCAAGAAGTGATCCTACAACTACTTGCGTTCAGGCATAACACGAGACCGTGTTCTCTTCCCGGACTCCACCGAAAAGAGACCATCACAGCTACACACGTTGTTGATTCATTTTAGTTAAGTTAAGTGTCAAGTTCTCTACAACCAGATATTAACAAATTCCCATCTGCCAATAACCGTGGGCACAGCTTTTGAAAGTTCAAAACCCTGCAGGGGTGTCCCAACTTAGCCCATCACAAGCTCTAACGGTCAACGAAGGATATTCCTTCTCCTAGGACGACCCGATCAGACTCGAAATCCCGGTTACAAGACATTTCGACAATGGTAAAACAAGACCAACAAAGCCGCCCGATGTGCCAACAAATCCCGATAGGAGTCGCACGTATCTCGTTCTCAGGGCACACCAGATGAACACTACGTACAACTAAAACCAACCCTCAAGTTTCCCCGAGGTGGCGCTGCAAGCGGCTCTGTTTTGGACCAACACTCAGAGGAGCACAAATAAAGATGAAGCTTGAGTCCGCGGAACCCAAGGGAAAAAGGCTTAGGTGGAAAATGGTAAAACCAAGGTTGGGCCTTGCTGGAGGAGTTTTATTCAAGGCGAACTGTCAAGGGGTTCCCATTATAACCCAACCGCGTAAGGAACACAAAATCAAGGAACATAACTCCGGTATGACGGAAACTAGGGCGGCAAGAGTGGAACAAAACACCAGGCATAAGGCCGAGCCTTCCACCCTTTACCAAGTATATATATGCATTAAAGTAAACAAGATATAATAATGATATCCCAACAATAATCATGTTCCAACAAGGAACAAACTCCAATCTTCACCTGCAACTAGCAACGCTATAAGAGGGGCTGAGCAAAGCGGTAACATAGCCAAACAACGGTTTGCTAGGACAAGGTGGGTTAGAGGTTTGACATGGAAATATGGGAGGCATGATAAAGGATGTGGTAGGTATCGCGGCATAGGCATAGCAATAGAGCGAGCAACTAGCAAGCAAAGATAGAAGTGATTTCGAGGGTATGGTCATCTTGCCTGCAAAGTTCTCCGAGTTGACGTAAGCCTGGTCCTCGTAAGCGTACTCAACGGGTTTCTCGATCATGTACCCGTCTCCCGACTCTACCCAAGGCAAGAACACAAGCAAAGGCAAACACAATCAACCACGATGCAATGCGCAAGCAACATGATGCAAAACATGGCATGATATGCGGGATGTAATATGCAATGCATATGCGTGCTTCGGAAGGGAAAGATTGAACCAGGCCTCAACTTGGCAAACCAAGTGCGCCGCTGGAAAGAGGAGTTGATTTCGGTCGAATTCGACATAAAGATCACCGGAAAATCGGATGCACGGTTTGCAAATGGCAAGCAAAACAATAATGGCGCGATCCTGCGATTAACAGCACAATGCCATCTAAAATGCAACAAGAAACTAAGCTACTGCACTCTAACATAGCAACAAAGCACATGGCAGTGATCTACTCAAGTTGCTTGACAAAAGATGAACACTGAGCTACGGATAAATCACACAATAGCAGGTTCAAACAAGCATGGCAAAAGTGCAAAAGATAACAGCATCACAGACTTGGTGAAAATAACAACATGCCAGGAATTAACATTAGGAAGCAATGTTTAGAGCAAGATAACAACATGCTATAGGATCAGGATATAGCAAAGGAAGGCATGGCATGAAAGTAATCAAAGCATATAACAAAAGTCCCTTACTGACGATAAGCCAAAAGGGATCATAAAATATGATGGCACCCATGTAAACATAGCAAGTTTCCTTAACAGATTCAGACTTGGCAGAAAACTGGACATGGCAAAACAGTGTTACGTAGGCATGTTTGCAAGCTCGATGCACTCACCACAAGGCATTGCATTACAAACTAAGCATACACCCAGCAAGAAGACATGTTCAAGAAGCTAACCATGGCAAGAACCGTCTCATAGCATGCAAGGATCAACTACAACAACCTTGGCAAAATTGAATAACATGTAAACAATTTGCCAGGAATATTTTATAGCAAAAGTAGAGCAAAGATTGAGTCATGCTAGGGTACTCCATAATTGCAAACAAAGAAATGGATGGATTTAACATAACAATATCTCAAAATCGTCCTTACTGAACATGCTCAAAAGAGGCATGGATCACTCTGTAGCAACATGAATACATGGCATAAAAATAACATCAGGGAAATGACTTGGAAGAATTCTAAGTCCCTGAAATTAGCAACATCACGAGGGCTACTTTGCATGCTTGTGCTAGTCACCACATTGATCCCAAAAATATATGGCATACTCCCCTATAAATATGGCATGTCATAGCCCAAAACACATGTAGGGCTCAAGTTCATAGGAGGCACACATTAATCATGGCAAAAATGACAAAAGCTCATAATCTGTTAAGAAACAGAAACTAACATTTTGAAGCACTCTTGAAACAGCATTTTAGGTATCAAGATGGACTCAAACAAGCATGGTGCAATGGAATGAAATGAAGAGGACATTCTAACGAACAAATCGATATATGGCACGCTCAAAACGGAGCTATATGCAACAAGTTATGGCACGTCGAACAGGGGCTAAAAATATAACAAAAAAAAGACTTAGACGAAAATCGGGGTCAACCTTCCCAACTGGATCTAGGGTTCCGGGGCACATGGTTCGAAGTTCGTCGGAGCAGCTGGCCGAAGTTGGAGATCCTGTGGCCGGAGAGATGCGGGGCTCGCCGGAGAGCGCGGATCCAGGCGCCGGCGAGGAGGAGCAGGGCGGCGGAGACGGCGGCGGCTCTCTCGGTGGCGGAGCAGCGGGCGCCGGTGAGCTCCGGTCGCGGCGAGCGCGGCCGGTGCCGGTGGCGGTGGGCGGCGCGGAGGAGCAGGGTGACGGGGACGGCTTTCGGGCGCGCAGGGACGACGCGGGAGGTGGCGGCGCACGCCGCCCGGGCCGGGAGGGCCGGCGATGGGCCCGAGCGGGCCTGGCGGCGGGGCGGTGGCTAGGGATAGGTGGCGCGCCTCTGTTGGCTGCGGGCGGCGGCGGTAGACGTGTCCGGCGCCGGCGGACACGTCCAGCGGCGGAGAGGGAGCGGGGCTAGGTTTCATGTGAGATTTTGAACGGGGAAGACCTATTTATACATAGAAGGAGCTAGGAGAGTCCAAATGGAATGCGGTTTTCGGCCACACGATCGTGATCAAGCGGCCGAGAGGATGGAGGGGGTGTAGATGGGTTTTGGGCCACTTTGGAGGGGTGTTGGGCTGCAACATACACGAGGCCTTTGCGGTTCCTCGGTTAACCGTTGGAGTATCAAACGAACTCCAAATGACACGAAACTTGACAGGCGGTCTACCGGTAGTGTACCAAGGCCACTTGGCAAGTCTCGGTCCAATCCGAGAACGTTTAACACTCGCACACGAAAAGAGGCAAAAGGGGACGCCGGAGGACATAGGAGTGCCGGATCGCAAAACAGACAACGGGGAAAATGCTCGGATGCATGAGACGAACACGTATGCAAATGCGATGCACATGATGACATGATATGAGATGCATGACATGGACAAAATGTAAAACGAAGACAAAACCCAACCACAAGGGAATATCATAACTTAGAGCCGAAAATGGCAAGAGTTGGAATACAAATATGGCAAGTTACATACGGGGTGTTACAGTGGACAATTGTCCTTTCCCGGTGGTGGCGCCCCCTATGGAACTCCAACCCTCTCAGCCTCATCGATACCCACGAGCTCTGCCATGGCTATCGCAAAAGTTTGGATGCGTTCTCCAACATCATCGACAGTCACCTTGGCCCAACCAGAGCCCTTAGAGTGGGCAAGTTCCGTTCCAACGGCAAGGACCGAGCCAAGATTGATGACTGGTTCCGATCCCCTATCCTAGATCAGCTCGAGGAGCTCACTTTTGATGATGGGCAGATGTGGTTGCTGCCAATGTCCGCACTCCGCCTCGCGCCCACACTGTGCGTCGCCAAATTCAGGAACTGCCATCCCCCTTAATGACGTGCCTGCTCTTATTCTACCATGACTGAAGCACCTCAAGCTCATCGTCGTCTGCCTCTCAAATGATGACATGGAGCTCCTGCTCCATGGCTGTACTGCACTCGAGTACCTTCGTCTTCAGGCGATCGATGGGTTGAGTACCTTCCACATCACCTCCATGACTCTCCGGACTATTTATGTGTGTTGTTGGTGTGGTAGGAAGACATCACAAGATGTGTACCACGATATGGTCATTGAGGACACACCTGCACTTGAGAGATTACTTGTAGTTGATCAAGAAGGTCCAACAAGAATCAATGTCATTTATGCGCCGAAATTGATAGTGGTGGGCTACTTGTCTAACAAATACCCCGAACTTGTTATTGGATCCACAACCGTTCAGGTACAACAGTCGCCTTCTACCCCTCCTTCTACAAATTAACATTATTTCTATTTTTGTAAGATTTGTGTTCGTCTGTCATTCAGAAAATGATTCCGACAAGCTTGACCCCGATACTGCGCACACTGAAGGTCTTGGCAGTAGAATCTATCGTCCCCAACCTAGAGCAAGTTGTCAGTTTCCCGAGATGCTTTCCGTGCTTGGAGAAGCTATATATCGAGGTGATGTTCCTTTCCTGTTGTTAACCATAAGGGAGTTCAATTTGTGACACCTTTTTCCAAGTTTGCAATGACAATATACTATGATTTCTGAAGGATTCTTTTGGGGGATTTTAGTACATGCATGCCCCCCTATATTGGTTGCTTGATCCATATGGTTACAATTAATAAGCATTTATCCTTTGGATTCATCTGTACTAGTTTTTTTAGGGAACTTTTCATCCACTCCAACCTCTTGTGAAGATGTCTACATTTTTCTAGAATACGATCAAATGTCCATGTTAATCATAGATGGCATGTTAGTGCATTTACAAATCCCGCAAACCAAATAGGCATGTAGTAATGTTCAAAACTTCATGTAGGCACTAACACATTTTCTTATTTTGCAGATAAGATTAGGCCAAGTGGTGGATAATGTGATACAATATAACAATCACGTCGAATGCCTAGATCTGCATCTCTCAGAAATTACTTTGAACTCCTATCGAGGGACCTTACCGGAGATTATATTCTTCAGGTTCTTTGTTCTCAGAGCAAGGGGGTGCTGAAGGAAATGAGATTTGCCCTACATTTATTTCGCAAAAATGAATGGTTTGTTGATTAGCACCGGCGCCTACGGCATAATGGAATAGGCTCCAAAAATGCTGAATTTCATTTTGAAACTTCAGATGACAGAGTAATCGGAAGTCATCATGTCAACCCCATGCATGACTTCTCAGTGGCTGACCCCTTTGCAAAAATTGTGAGGTTTCGAAACCAGACTTAGAAGTGGTAATATTAGTTTGAACCTCTCTGATATCCATGTTCAGCGGATCAGCACGAGCATTTGCAGCTGATGAGCTGAATTTCATTTTTAATATTAGTTTGAACCTTCTAATCTTCGAATTTGAGCCATATAACTCTGGAATTTGAACCTTGTAATATTTCGAGCTTTTGTGGTACAATCATTGAAATGGCATCGTATGAGACTCGTATATTGGTAGCACTATTTTGACCTTAATATGCAATGTTTGTAGATTTTATTAGCCATTCCTGAATCTGTTTACCTTGTCGATCTCACAGCACACGATCTGTATAGCTAACTCAACTACGATCTTCGACACTATTGCACACAGTTGGTTTCTTCCACCGTGTGCCCTATAGAGCGCAGAATTAATTATGGCACTCGAGTGTCCATCATCACTCTTCTGTGTAACTTTGACCTCATCACCCACGGGTAAACTTATGACCGAAGTCATTCCACACACTGCTCACAATTTGTCCCTCTTCTAGCCGACGCATGGACAAACTAGATGGGCGGGAAGCTTGCGCGCTAAACTGCACGGTAGCACGGGAACAGGCTCACCAACGATACATTTGGCGCCTCTTCGAGCCCACGCGTGCGGTGCGGTGTTGTCAAGCATGCTTTGGAATCCTCCTCTATGAATGTCGTGATAAGACGTGACGATTATAGGCCGGTCAGCCCCCATTTATTACAACGGCCATTTAACCCTTGTGTCTCTTCAACCTTTCGATCGCGCCCCACCATTGCAAGAAGCACACCCACCACGAGAAATTCTTAGAGGGTTGTGATGCCCGGATAATTAGGCTACAGTAATCCCACGTTAACGATGCCATGTCACCTCGGTTAATGTTGCTAATCTCACGTTAGTACGAAACCGATTCAAATTCAAATTTAAAATCAAGCAAACAATAAAACTTTTCAAATATTAAAACTAAAATGTTCGGAGTGAACCAAATATTGCATAGGTAATTATGGTGGAGAAACCAAACTTTTATAAAAGTTTTAAATATTCAAATGGTAATAAAACAGTAGCAAAAACTATTATTTAAATACTTTTAAATAAAATAATAATTATGAAACTATTTTATTTAGGTGCCAAAGTTATTGTGGCAGAGGTATAATTAGATTGCAAATTTGGGTGTTAATTAGATATTTTACAAACAAAAGTAATTGGGAAATAAAATAAAAACAATAAAAGTATAATAAGAAAATCGAAAAAAAGAAAGCAAAAGAAAAGAAAAAACCCTGACTCCCACTGGGCCTTGGCCCACCCAACAACTTGGCACACTAGCCGACCCAACTAGCCCACATAACCCCCACCGGTCAGCTTCTTCGCCCGGTTCCTCCGACCAGACGCTACAGGGGCTCGTCCCGCCCCAACCACCTCGCCGGCGTCGAGGGCGAGCGGATAAGGGCCGCCACCTGCCCCCTCGGTCCTCTCCCACCCCCGCACTCACCCACTCCTCTCTCCATCCTCTCCCTTTCGCTTTCCCCTCCTCCAGATCCACTCATGGACGCCCATGCCGTCGCTGTTTCTTCGCCGCCCGCGTTGCCAACAGCCTCTCCGTGTCAAGCCGGCAGGTCCACGGGCTCCATCGGCTTCTACTCCTTCGACTACACTACTGCATCGAGCCGGGGAGCCGCTCCATCATCTTCGCCGTCGGTCGTCACCGCTGCCCCGTCGTGGATCCGTGCTCCGGCGCATCCCCGAGCTTCCCCGAACGCGCCATCGACCTCCGCTGTGAGCCCCATGCTAATTCCCCTCATCTCCCGTTCGTTTCGTCGCCGTAGTCGCCTGTACAAGCCGGTGCCCGCCATAGCCGCAGCTCAGCGTCCGCGTACGTGCTACAGCTGTTGGCGCCCGCTCATAGACCGCGTCCCGCAGCCGCCTTTGCTCGCGCCATCGACTCCCACGCGTGCGTGGCCAGTCCCACCGCGCTCGCTGCTGCGGCGCAAGCTCACACCTGGCCTCACCTGGCCCGCGCCCGCGCTCCCCCTGCTGCTCGCCATAGTTGCCGCTAAAGCAGCCGCCGTCCTCACGCGCGCGCTCCGCCACGCCCTGCCGCCCCGTCGCGTGACCAACCGTGCACGTGGCCACGCCACCTGCGCCCGCCTACCTCTGCCCCCTCGCCCCGCTTCCATTCCCGCCGCCCACTATGGCCTCTGGCCACTGGCGCACTATCGCCGCCCTCTCCGCCCCTCACCGGCTCTACCCGCTGTTGTCGCTGCGCCCCATCCCTCACTGCGGCGCTGCTGCCGGCGGCTGCCTCTGGCCGCCCCGCGCATGCCTGCGGGTGCTCCTCCGCCCGTGCGCGTTGGTCCGCGCCCGCCGAACTCCCACCGCTGCCGCTGACCTCGCCGGCCTCCCCTGCCACGCCCCGCTCCCACTGTTGCCACTGCCAGGTGCAGCTCCGGCCGTCCGGCCTCACGCGGTCGCGCCTCCCTGGACGGGTTCGCCCGCCCCGTTAGCCCAGCGCCCGTGTGGCTCGGTTGAGCCACTGGACAAAGGGCCCCACACCTCCTGTTAAAAAAGGATTTTAAAAAGATTTTAAAATATATAATTACTTAATAAATTTAATTAGGTTTAATTAAACTAATTAAATTTTATTAGACTAATAACCTAGTTAGACTAAATTAATTAGTTAGTTAATGTAACAGTCAATGACAGGGGGCCCCACCCTCTGTTGACCGGTCAAATGTTGACTGGTCAACTGGGACCCCCTGGCCCACCTATTAGCCTTTAGTACATTTCTGTGTATGCAGAGCTGGGTGCTCCTAGCATTTAGCTATTTAGTTTCGAATTAATAATAATTTAGAATATTGCGATAAACTTTGAAAATTAATATAAAATAATCTGTAACTCGGATGGAAAAACTTTGTACATGAAAGTTGCTCAGAACAACGAGACGAATTCGAATACGCAGCTCGTTCGTCCGCCACGCATCCCTAGCATAGAGAACACGCAACTTTCCCCCACCGGTTCATCTGACCGAAAATGCGAAACACTGGGGATATTTTCCTAGATGTTTCCCCCCTTCACCGGTACCACCACATACCGCGTTAGGGAACACCTAGCATCACGCTTTGTCATGTCATGCATCGCCATGCGTCTGTTTGCTTAATATTTATTGTTTCTTCCCCCTCTTCTCTCGCTAGACACCGAGACCGACACCGCTGCTACCCAGTACGACTACGGTGTTGACGACCCTTCTCTCTTGCCAGAGCAACCAGGCAAGCACCCCCCCCCTGATCACCAGATATCGCCTACTCTCCTCTATACTGCTTACATTAGAGTAGTGTAGCATGTTACTGCTTTCCGTTAATCCTATTTTGATGCATAGCCTGTCATTGTTGCTACAACTGTTGATACCTTACCTGCAATCCTAAATGCTTAGTATAGGATGCTAGATTATCATCAGTGGCCCTACACTCTTGTCCGTCTGCCATGCTATACTACTGGGCCATGATCACTTCGGGAGGTAATCACGGGCATATGCTATATACTTTATACTGTTACATTACTTATGATACTGTTCGAAGATGGGGCCCGAAGGGGCAGGTGGCTCCATCCAGATAGAGGTGGGCTTGGGTTCCCGACGGCCCCCGACTGTTACTTTGTGGCGGAGCGACAGGGCAGGTTGAGACCACCTAGGAGAGAGGTGGGTCTGGCCCTGGTCGGCGTTCGCGGATACTTAACACGCTTAATGAGATCTTGGTATTTGATCTGAGTCTGGCCTGTCACATCCTAGTTAGCCATGCATTAGAGTGTTGCATCATGTTTACTCTTTCACCAGAAACTTGAAATGGGGATCTGTGAAACCCTCAGAATCATTTTGAAAATGACCCAAATAAAGATTTCTCCAAAAGGGTCCAAGAAAATGCTCATGTTGCTCTCTGAAAATATTGGACAGAGATAAAAATCAAACCAATATTTTTTAGAGCTCATAGGTATTTATTTTGGGCATTTGGAATTAATGCATAAATATTTGCATTGGAAATATATTAATTATATATATTAATATATGTCCAAATATTATGCCATATATAAAGGAGCTCTGGAATAATATATCTAGCCCATGCAAAAATTGGCATAAGTTAAATAAATGATTTAATATATTTTTTAAATCAAAACAAATGTCAGAAATTAGAAAACAGAAAAAAAAATAAAAGGGAGAAGCTTACCTGGGCTCCTCCACTGTGCGGCCCAGCCAGCTGGCTGGCCCAGCCAGCAGCCGGCCCAGCCCACCTCCCTCCTCTGTCGTCTTCGTCCCGACAGAGGGAGGGGAGTGTGGCCGGCGCGCGCGCGCGCCACCGCGCCACTCCACCTCTCTCCCTGCCTGCCTGCCCTCCCCTCCTCGCCTCGATGCCCCTGGACGACGCCACGCCTCCCCCCTGCTCTCTCTCACTCTCCCCCGACTCTTCCCTCCTCTCCCTCGCTCTCTCTCTCACACGGCCGAACACCACCCTCGCCGCCGTTCGCCACAGCAGCCGT